>NC_056732.1:308800565-309100565 GCF_019279795.1 Protopterus annectens | reverse complement strand
GGAGTTTTTTCCCCTGGGGCTCCACTAAAAATGTGATTTATGCCCAGTCGGACTTTTTACCAGTAATCAAATGTCAAATAATAATAAATAAATGAACATAGTTGCTCAACCAGTGCCTCAGCACTACTAAGGGGCAAAGTGCTACATCTAGCTGCAACCTTCACCACCCAGATAAACTAAAGGTTGCACCTGTCCCCCACTCTTTTAGTATTGTCACCTCCCAGAAACATCTAATTAGGCAGAGACAAGTAGGGCCTGGCTGATATACAGAGGGACCAGAGTAAAACTTACACCTGTCCACTCTTTCTATATTATGCACACCTCTCTGCTAAGTACTAAGTTAACTCAAAATAGTTAAACTTCTCTTGTTAGCCTAATACCCAGCAAATGACAATCACCTCATCTGATTCTAAGATCATGGGTTTATGGACCACATTTTCACTAGATGTTGCCAATCTACTAGCACTAGGAATATTGAATCAGTGCTGCAACAGCTTAATGATCAATGACAACCATTTATTTCTACAGTCACTACTGTCCACATGCGAAAGGTAATACCTATTTAAGCTGGGAGCCTAGACATCTTATCTAGACATATGCACAGTACCTATGTGATTGTCAGGGCCTACATACACCTTGTACCTTCATGCCACTCACCTAAAAACAAGTCTAGGTATGCCTATGTATGGTAAGGTAGATAACAAGTCTCTTAAGAAGCCTGTTCTCAAGCCTCAGAATCCTCAGAGGCAAAAGCCTGACTTTCATACTCCACAGGTGCATAATGTAACCTCGCATACTATACCTTTATCACTGTCTACCAAAAATCTTATTCACAGGAGTTCTCATACCAGACCATCTGAACATTTAAGTCATCATGATCCATCCAAAATTTAAGAAAATGTCCTAGTCGTATGTGACTTTCTAGTGTGACATACAGATATTCCGCTCTTCAGCCTTGGCAATGATAGGGTGATGGTTAACTGTCACTCAGGAGTCAGGTTATGACAGTTGTCGAGAGGTCCCAGGACCATTCACCCCAGGCACACTAACAGGGTAGTCATTGTTCACTGAGGTGTGAATGACATGAGACACACATCCCTAGATTATATGAAGAAAGACATGACAGAGCTCACAGGGTGTACATCCAAGACTGGTATAGAGCTAGCCTTGATCAGCATCCTGTCTTCACTGGGAATGATGTATTACTATAAACAAAAGATGATTGACTTCAACAATTTTTGACCAGGCAGTGCTCTTACATTACCCGTAAAAAGAAACACCTGTGCCCAGTGGACTTAGCCAGTAAACAACTGTATAAAACTGAATGAAGGAATAAATAAATAAACAAAAGGGTAAAATGATCTCAGCTGCTGTTGTCATTCTAAGGGGATCTAGTACATTGCAGCCTGAAGGGAGTTGGTCAATTGTTCTACCTATTTTTCCAGGGATGAGAAATGTCACATTTTTTATATAATGAACTGGACTATCTCTATCCCCAAAGTGCCTTTTTAGGCAATGTAAACCTGGTCCATCTATCAACCTAACTCAACCAATCAAGACAACATAAGTCTAGCACTGTCTGTTACTAGAAACCTAAATTGCAAAATGCCATCTTTACAAGCCTTTTTAATCCTAGAAAATATAGACGTGTGTTATTACTGAAGCATGGGTCCAATGCAGTGTAACACACCTTCACTACTAAAGTTGAATTCTCATTACACATTAAGATTTTCTACTGAAGGTATCTTTGTTACTAGTAGAGCCGTGTCCATATATCGGAATGATTCTTTCATCTCTAGACTTACATGACTAGATAATGGCCATAAATTCCTTCACATCCTAGCAGCTGTAAATAACACTCCTTAATATTTCCTAACTATAGAACCCCTATATATTACCCACATAACATGAGGCATATATAAATAACCTGGAGTCCCTCACTATCACAACAGACACAATTATACTTGTGGATTTCAACTATCCATCTATTAACTGGAATTCTAATACTACTATGAATAAATACATTCAGCTCTTCCTATACTTCATATTGCCAACTCACTAAGCCAGCTTATATGCTCCCCTGTGAGAGGTTTGAATATATTAGAAATAATTATTACAAATATTCACCATCAGATCTGGCCAATCAAATTGTGGTTCTCACCATAAGAACTCAATCCAAAGCACCCACAACACTACCACCTTAAAAAATTTCTCCTAGATAAATTTACTTTGACTATATGATGATGTGAGGAGTTTTGAGTCCTCCTCCCCTTGAAGACCCAATAGCACACACCACTGCATTCATGGAGAGGGTATGGTGTCCTGATCTGTAAAGAATACAGTGCCAAGTTTAAGAATGAAACATTTTGGTGGAACCTTATTGTAAATAAGATTTATAACAAGAGAAAAAAACTCCTTTCCCTTAGTAACAATTCAAAAAACCTCACACCTCAAATTTAAACTCAAAAAGTTAAGAGCTTAGAAAGAGTATCAAACTTTTCAAGGCCAGGTATTAATTCAAAATTACCACCTCTGTCAAAGACAATCATAAGTCCTTCTTCAACTGTATAATAACCCTTAGAAACAACACCCAGCAGTTATCTAATCTGATAGAGAACAGCTCTAACTTGGAGGACATAGATGACCCATTAGCAAGCAACTTTAGTTCAAAATCCCCCTTCCCAGCCAACACACACACACACACACACACACACACACACACACACACACACACACACACACACACACACACACACACTCACATAATTGGCCCATTGTCAGCCTCTCAGCTTTCCCTTACCCAAACATCATCCCTGAAAAAGTCCTAAAGGGTTTCTTGAAAGTGAAAAATACTAACCCAATGGGAACCTGACAATGTGCCGGAGTACTTCTTTGCCAGCATGAAGTACTATATTGCTGATGCAATCCATAATCGGTTCAGTCTCAGCCTCTCATCTGGCTTTTGTCTAATGCTTGGAGAACTGCAGTCATCATTCCCCTACAGGAGACAGATCCCATCACTGATCCTGGTATAACTATAGATAAGTCTTGTCAGTAAGACAAGAGAATGTTTCATTATGGACCACATAAACATGGACGATGGCATCCTAAAGCCTCTTGACTCAAATAAGTGTGGGTTTATGAAGGGTTTATTCTGTCTACTTGACCTGCCAACTTCCTTGAAAAAGTCACTCAGTCATTGGACAAAATAATGCCAGCACAAACAGCTTACGTCATCCTAGCTTTTACCTCCATTCATCACTCAGGCATCATAGATAATGTAATCAAAGTAAATGTAAACCATTTTATTGCCCAGTTGATACCCAGCTGACGCAACAATAGATCTCAGTAAATTAAAATTGGGGGCACACTCTCCTCAAAAAGCCTTTTAATCTATGATATCCCCCAGGGCTCAATATTTCAGAAGGTTACTGGTTACCATTTACTTCTTTCATAGGTTCATAGGTGTGTACCAGGCTAATGGTCCTGGGGCCTTTACAAGCCTAGCCATAGGATTACCCTAGCACCGTGCCACCCAACCTTGGTTCCCAGTGCCTATGTCGAGTAGAGCAACTGGAGTTATCCTGGTGGTGGATTTTCTATTTCCCATCCACTCATAGAGATTTCTCTTGAAGAGGGTCAGCAAGGTGCTCTGCTTGACATGTATAGGAAGTCAATTCCTACAGCATGGGCGGTCTTTGGGCAATGAACCTGTCCCTCCAGTACATTCTGTTGACTGTGGTAATGAGGTTGAGTTCCCTGGAGTGTGTCATGTGGAGGAATTGGGATTTCTTTAGATGTAGCATTTTGAACAGAGCTGGGTCAGACATGGCTTTGTAAGGCAATATGAGACAGAAAATAGTTATAGTTTTTTTGAGTCTGTCAATATAGGACAAGTGTTTAAGGCCTATGATCCTCTTTGTGAGGTACCTTTGTAGCCTCTCCAGTTGTTGCAGGTGTCTAGTGAGGTACATGTCAAATGGGGCATTGTACTCGATGATTGGCCTAATGGGGAAGAGTAGAGGGAGACAATGACCTTGTTCTTCCTGGATGCAAAACCTTTAGTAATGAGATGTGCCACATAGAAGGACTTTCTGACCACAGTGGCAATGTGGTGCTCAAAAGAGAGGTTGTTGTCAACCTGTGCTTCCAGATCTCTTATAACGCCTTCTGTGTTCAGTGGACTACCATCAATGTGGTAATTCATGGGAACCGGGTTTTTCCCAAAAGGGATAATGACACAATTTTTGGCAGTGAGCTTAAAGCCATGGTTTTGACACCAGTCGTTGGTCTCAGTGAGGCCATTCTGTAGGATGTCAACATCACTTGGGGAGTTAATAATAGCTCCCAACTTGCAATCATCTGCAAACTTTGTCAGCCAGACTCCCTTAGTGTTGGCCTGGACTTCAGAGAAGTAGATATCAAACAGGAGAGGACCCAGGATCTAACCCTGTGGGATTCCACCCTTGACTAGTCAGCAGTCTGACATGGAGTCAGCTGCTTTCACACTGTGGGTTCTGTGAGCCAGTTTGCAACCCACCTAGTAATATAGGGGTTGATGCCTAGCATAGTGAGTTTTTCTATGATTCTTTGGCCATATCAAGGTAGGCTGTATGAACCACCTTGCCATCATCCACAGCTCTGGTGACTGACTCAAAGAAGTCGACCAAGTTGAGCAGGCATGATCTACCTTTCACAAAACCAAACTGTGTGGGATCCAGAGTTTGGAGATTCCCTATATCTTTGTTTATTAGGTACATGATGATGCATTCCATAGCTTTGCATATCAGACTCGTCAGGCTAATGGGGGAGATAGTTCCCAGCGTCTGTAGTCACTCTGCATTTGTGGAGAGGGCTGACTGTAGCAGTGCACCATTTGGTAGGGACAAAGCCTGAGGTGAGGTTGTGATTGAACAGGGCACACAAGTGAGTTGCCAGTTCACTCTGTAGTTCATGTAGAACACAGCCAGGGATCTTGTCAGGTCAAATAGAAGCTGTATTCTTAGCCATGGACAGTGCTATTTTAACCTGTGGAGCAGTAATACTGGGTGCCTGGCAATCTACTGGTATTGTGATTGGTCCTTTGGGGGAGAGAGGGGTAAAGTTGGCATGGAATCTGTTGGCCAGTATATTGGCAATATCTGTTGGCTCGGTATAGGAGACATCAAAGCTAAAATTAAATGCCTCTGGCAGACTAAGTCTGCTGATGACGTTAAACTTTTATCCTTCATCAGGTCCCTTCGGGACTCTGAGATTCTCTAAAAAGATTAACGTTCATGAACAGATGGTACCATGACCATGGTTTCACGCTAAATGCCAAAAACTGTTGTGTAATTTATTTTGGCAAACAAGGGCACCCATTAACCAGCACATTATTAGTCTTCCCACCCCAAAACAGAATCAGTAATTAAAGACCTGGGTATATTTGTCAACAAGAGCTCAGTTTGGACCACCATGAAATCAAAGTTGTTATGAAATCCTTGTATTTAACCTAGGTAATTATAAAGGACATTTCCTCAAGGTTAATGCATCTTGAATGTTATCATACCTTCCTACTCTACTCTTATGAGGCCCAGAATTTAATAAAATGTTTCCTTTGACATGAACCTGCCAAAGCATATAATATAAATATATAATCCAGCTTGAAAGACCCCAATATTTCCTCATGAAGCAAATCAAGGTCCTAAGTTTCACTACCTATGCAGAATCCATTAGAGCTGTATCTTTCTTCTATGTCTCAAGCATACTCCACAGAGGTGACTGCTGCCTAAAATGCAAGGGTTCAAATTACCTTGTCCTAGGTGACCACCTTCAGATTCATAAAATCAACAACTAACTAAAGAATTAAACATTCACTGTAGCATAAACCAAACCCACTGGCATGATAGATAACTCACTCAAAGAATTCCTCTCCTTTGGAACAGATAACCTCCTTTATAGTAAATAAAGTAATTCCCTCACCCATTTCAAATGCAACCTGGACGATTGACTGGCTAATCTCAAATCAATCTCTGATCTTTCACAAACCCTCACTGAAAGGGGAAGTACATTATTAGAACTGCAGTGGCTAGGTTACAAATCATCTTCCCATTCAATTGCCTAGTAGCAATCTATAAACCTTGGTTTACATAAATGTTACAGGAATTTCAGAAGCATAGTGATAACATTTTGCATTCCCTCCCATTTACTTGAACAAATATAAATGTTTCATCTAAGCTAGACTTGAGACCATCTGCAAGTCAAATAAATGTCAACAATAACTTAGCATGATTATTTCACAATCTCATTTTCACAAGTATAAGTTATGGAATCCTTATACACAAAAATGTATTATACAATGCCATCTCGGCAAACACGAGAAAGCTGCATGCTGATTGGCCAATCCAATCAGTGTGCACATTGTAAATCCAAAGTAACCAAACTAAAAAGTCCAGCCGTTAACGTATCATGCAGCCATGACTACAGTGTATAGAATTCATAACCAAGCTTTTCCACATAATAATTTCATCTCAGTACACAAAAATCTCAATGGAGAATGAAAGTTCTAAATTACCACACAAGCAAAGCAAAGCTAAATTTCCTTTTTCATTTCTAACTTATAAGCTCCACTATGGTGCTTTTCTTACTAATAAACAGCAATCAACCTGTAGAACTGTGACAGCAAACACAAGGCAAATAAAATATAACAAAAGACTCCAACTTTAATTAATACTGCATTTTGAGGCAGAAACAATAAAACTCACTTAAAAGCGCATCAGTCAGGATCAGACTACGTCATTTACAAAGTATGACAGTAATGCAACTATTATAACAAACATCACATTCGAGACAAGTGTACATTGCTTTGTTTTAATAAGGTGCCAAGGAGCCCAAGAGCCTTCATCCAAACTGAGGACAGGGAAAACTCATGTTCATGCTTACCCACAGCATGCCACCCTCAAGTAAATAACTAGATATCCCTAAACATCCCTAAACCTCACAGTCAGCATAATAATCAGTTTACTGAGAGCACACACTTAAACAGGCACACCATGCTTGACTTCCACAACCACCATATTCCTTCAAGGACTGCATACTACATTGCCATCTTGCAACCAATTAATAAAACTACATTAAAAGATCTTTTTTAAACGTGCTCTAGTTAATGTACACTGTGCATTGAAACTAGACCAGAATTGTAAGATAACTATACATTAATTAAATAATAAAATATAAGTGCACATATTATCATGTAATACAGTACTTAGACTCTATTTTACCCAGCACCACACGTCCCTGTTTGATAACATTGCTTCAAAAACCTGCACAAGCCTTATTAAAGACAAAGACTACAAAGTCGGACAGAAAAAACACCATACACAAAAAAATTTAAAAAAAATGGAAGTAAACTTTGAACTAATAAGTGATAGTGAAATGGAAGAAATATTTAACAACATACCAGAAACTATGATGAAACCATTAACAAGAAAGGAAGTTCTCCATCTACAAGAACAGGAAGTACTACAGCATGACACATCCCATAGAGAAGACAACAGTGTGACAAGTCATACACTTCAAAAAGGTAAAAAAACATTTCAAGTCTATTCCACACAGAAAACTATCAAAAGACATGCAGAAAAAACCCTAAAGAAATAGAAACGCTAGAATTAGAAAAAGAAGAATCAAGTACAAGAAAACAAACACAGCGGGCTGTAAACATATTTCAAAACTGGCAAAAACAAAAAAAACTACAACATAGTCTTGCACACTATTACACCAGAAAACTTAAACACAATACTTCGGGAATTATATGCTACAGTACGAAACACAAAAGGAAAAGAATTTGTAATAAGCGCATTTGTATCCCTACGTGCAGGACTCAAAAGACATATAAACAACCCATCATTAAATAGAAAGATTAACATAATAACAGATATATGTCTAACAAATGCAAATAATGTATTTAAATCAGTAATTAAAAATTACAGAAGACAAGGAAAAGATACAGCAGAACATCACCACCCACTAACAATACAAGAAATAACACAACCGAGAAACAGACAAGTACTTTCCCCAAACACAACAGATGGACATGTCAGAAAAGTCTGGTTTGACATACAACTATACTTCGCAAGACATGGAAATGAAGGACTACAGTACCTAACACAAGACAGTTTTACAATAAAGATAAAGACAGCACAGAATATGTAACAAAAAATTTTAATGAACATACAAAAAAATACACAAAACATGATGACATCACAAAACATTTACTAAGAGGATTCATGTTTGAAAACCCCACAGACCCTTTATGTACTGTAAAAAGTTTCAAAAAATACCTTCAAAAAATGCCAACTAATACAAAAGCACTGTGTCTCCACCCAAAAAAAACATCCACAAAATGCACTGGACAAAATGGAAACATGGCACTCACCACAACCTATGGGAATAAATTATTTTTCAAAACTGTTACCAGAAATATGTAAACTAGCAAACCTATCAAAGAGATACACAAACCACTCCTTAAGAGCAACAGCAGTAATATTACTGTCACAATCAGGGATGGAAGCACAACAAATAATGACTGTTACAGGACATAAAAGTGAAACATCACAGCGATCCTGTTACCAACCATCAGTAGATTAATTCAAAACATGGGGAAAAGTAATATCTGCAACACAACAAGAAACACCAAAAAATCCAATAAATGAAGGTAATATCAATAATACAACAGACAATGGACCAAGAAAAAAAAAATGAAATTCCATAACACAGAACATCCATACTTGGAAAATGAACCAGAAAAACCACAAGACAAACAACAAATAATAAACTATGGAACAATAAACATCTACAACATAGAAACCCAACAAAATAAGTAAGTAAATTTATACTTATATATAACTAAAACCATATATATATATATATATATATATATATATATATATATATATATATATATATATATAGTCACATATATAAACATAAAACTAACTATAAACACAATCTCTCATTACAGGTACTACACTAACAAGAACCCAAGCTAACATCTGAGCATAGACAAACATCAAGTCAGAAGGAATACAGAAATATAAAAGAAACTACAACATGAAAACAAACCAAAAGCTTTAAAACTATATCTACCTATATAATTATTTCTGAACATCTCTTGAAAAATTAATAACTTGTATTTAAATTAAAACGCAAATAAACAATAAACACAAAGTGAAAGTGCAGACTATTTTGTCTACAAAAAGTGGAAGAATACAAAGTAAAGCAAACAGAAACCTAAATAACAACACCAGAAAGATAACACAACACAAAACTAACACCATTGCATAATAGCAATAACCCATGGCTGGGTATGGGTAATGCTGGATTTACCCACAGTTGGCTTTGTTTGGCCACTAGGGCTTCGCCTTCATGACCAAACCACGCCAATCATGGGTACATCCAGCATTACCCATACCCAGCCATGGGTTATTGCTATATTAAATCCCTAGAGGAAGAATAAATCAAAAGAGTGGTTCCAAAACTAACAGAGGTATGGAAAAGCTAAAATGCAGTTTTATTCCATGTCCATTGCACATACAGGAAATTTCTCAGAACTCTTAAAATGAAAACAAAAAACAGAGGATTTTAGACATTTTAGGGTTTCTTTCCACATAGGTGAACTGGTAAACAATCTGTATAATGAGCAAACTCTTGCTCCTTAATATACATAAAATTCATGCTTCCAAATGTATTCTTTAAGACATTGTCTCCTGATTACTGTCAGGTTTTACTGGCACATATCAGTTTTTGGACACTTGTAAGATTTTTTAAATCTAAGAATATGCAAGGTTTAGTCCAGATGCTCATTTTGATGAAAAAGTATATTAAAAAAGTCCTACAGCAGGATGTATCTTTAATTTATTGAGTCTTTACTAAAGAGTAACAATGCAGTTTCACAACTATGATACATGATCCCTTCATGAAAGCTAGCATCTAATATACCACATATAAAAATCTGTCATGTATGGGGTATACTAGCTGCTCTGGTAGTCTATAGAGATAAAGCCCTGACTACAGCCCAGCTGAGCTGGGTTCAATTAAAGGCTCAGGCAAATGATGGGGGGAAGGGAAGAGGTGGGTGTACCCATCCCAGATGATAAGATGCTCATTGATATGCTCCCTAAGGGAAAACATGGTCCAAAAATGGGATTTGCCCTACAAAGTAATCAATGAACATGGGAGGGGAACAAAGTGACTATGTCATAAACAAAAATCCTCCAGACAGAAGCGCAGGCATGCTGAGCCCCTAGGACACCCAAGCCGTGACCCAAGGACACCCTAAGTATCCACAACTAGCCCCAGCAAATGCAGTGTAAGTCCAGTGGGTTGAAGATTATGTGGTAGACTCGGCATGAACACTGGGAACTGGGCTGGTAACAATGAGGTCTGGGAGAACCAAAAAAAAAAAGAATAAGGTATATTGCAGCTAGATAATATGACACATTACTGAATATGTATTACAAAATTATGCACAAAAATATGAAAAAAGAAAATTATTACTTGCTTTATTATGTGCTCATTTGTTTGTTGTTAGCTAGGTTAGTGGATTTGCCCAAGGGACCCTTTCCAGACATGACATGGCTATTGGCAAAGTACATATAACAAGATAGTGCACACTGAATAAGATGTGATAGTGAGCAGTAATAAGTTAATACTGGCAGATACAGTAACTTAGTGTAAACATACATTTATACAATATATAGGCTTGATATGCTACTAGTTTCAACTCAGATATAAGAGCACACCATGGCCTATAAAATTCAGTAATGGGATTATCATTATTTCACTTAAAGGGAGGACTGTAAATATGGCATAAAAGGGGAGAAATCCACTGAGTTGTTATTCTCTAATATGCAAGCAGATTACTATGTTGTATAAAATCAGTAAGCTGTTTTGCAACTTGATGAAGAATACGAGCAATTAGAAAGTCTGTTGGTTATTAAACTTTTTTCATGTGATAGGGGTGTGCCTCTGTCTTTTTTTTCTTAATAAGAAGCTGAGGATTGTCCTGTCTAGGGTTATACTTTTGAGTGAATATAACTTTGACAAGCAGGGCATTAAATTATGCCACACTGGTGCGATAGTCTATTAACAGGAGTAAATCTTTGTAACAAGGTGCTACTTTATTAGGTAAACTTTTATTCTTTTATAATAATATATCTAAGGCAATGTTAATTTTAACAGAATATTGTTTATGTTAGCAATAATTTATATTCAGGTACGGGTAATAATAGATTTACCCACAGCTTGTGTAGTTTGATCACAAGAGTAAAACCCAAGTGATCATTCAAAGAGATCTTGAACAACCCAGTATCAAACATAAGTTCTTACTATTATACAATTACATTATTTAAGAAAAAAGTTCTTATTTTATTCTAAATAATGGGCTGGATCAATAAAGCTAACAAAGTAGCTCACTGTTTCATATTCAGAAAGCGGCAAATATGGTAAGCATTGTGGCATGCTAATTACAGCATAAGCAGCTGAACTGTATGCTAATTAACCAATCCAAGATGGAGGAGCTGTTCAACAAAATATAAAGCAATCATGTACACTTAGTAAAGATTTTGGCCTCAAATTCTAAAATGTGTTGAAATACAGCCAGAGAAGCTACTCTCTACACAGAAAGAATATTAGGGGCTGCTGCTGCTGTTCTGCATGTGTATGTGCAATAGCTCCACATCTATGCTGTTATTGCTGCTAATAGACCTCGACCAAGAAGAAGATGGGTGTTTAGACTCCATTTAATATCCTTGTTTCCCGCCTTTCCTTGGCTAGAATAGTCCCCTATACAGGCTTTGCTGTATTCTGGACTTTGGGATAGTTCCTGTGTTGCCCATTACCTTACTTGGATAGAAGGAAGTTTCTTTGCTCACCAGTGGGAGTGGGGAGCCTTGAGCAGCCTATCTGTCCCTAAAGGAGTGACCTCAGTACAACAATCTAGTAGTAATTGGTCGTTTTGGACCATTTATAGCTCTTTGAAGTTCCCTGCATAAAAATCTGCCTGTGAGCGTTTTTTTCACTTATACTACTCAGCAACAGCTCCTCGTGGTCCTGCAGAGTGGTGCTAGCAGCAGAGAATCGAAAAAAGTGACTACTTTCAAGATATAAGTATATTTTTACTGTTTCTACCTGTGCGATCTTCCTTTCTTGCTGAAAACAAAGTTAAACTGCTAATTTAACTGTATTTAGCATTTTTTTTATTACCTGCACTTAAGTTAAAGTTTGTTTGTTTAAATTAACTGTTGAGGCTGCCCACTCAAGTGCGCTAGCCTGTACATTTAATATACTGTTGTTTTCCTGCATTTTCCTGTTGTTTTCTTGAAAAAAAAATTCCTTGTTTCCCACCTTTCCTTGGTTAGAATAGTCCCCTATACAGGCTTTGCTGTATTCCGGACTTTGGGATAGTTCCTGTGCTGCCCATTACCTTACTTGGATAGAAAGAAGTTTCTTTGCTCACCAGTGGGAGTGGGGACCCTTGAGCAGCCTATCTGTCTCTAAAGGAGTGACCTCAGCACAAGAATCTAGTAGTAATTGGTCATTTTGGACCATTTCTAGCTCTTTGAAGTTCCCTGCATAAAAATCCACCTGTGAGCATTTTTTTTTGCTTATACTACTCAGCAATAGCTCCTCGTGGTCCTGCAGAGTGGTGCTAGCAGCAGAGAATCGAAAAAAGTGACAACTTTCAAGATATAAGTATATTTTTGCTGTTTCTACCTGTGTGACCTTCCTTTCTTGCTGAAAACGAAGTTAAACTGCTAATTTAACTGTAGTTAGTGTTTTTTGATTACCTGCACTTAAGTTAAAGTTTGTTTGTTTAAATTAACTGTTGAGGCTGCCCACTCAAATGCGCTAGCCTGTACATTTAATATACTGTTGTTTTCCTGCATTTTCCTGTTGTTTTCTTGAAAAAAAAAAAAAAAAAAAAATCCTTGTTTTCTGCCTTTTCTTGGCTAGAATAGTCCCCTATACAGGCTTTGCTGTATTCTGGACTTTGGGATAGTTCCTGTGTTGCCCATTACCTTACTTGGATAGAAGGAAGTTTCTTTGCTCACCAGTGGGAGTGGGGAGCCTTGAGCAGCCTATCTGTCCCTAAAGGAGTGACCTCAGTACAAGAATCTAGTAGTAATTGGTCGTTTTGGACCATTTCTAGTTCTTTGAAGTTCCCTGCATAAAAATCCACCTGTGAGCATGTTTTATCGCTTATACTACTCAGCAACAGCTCCTCATGGTCCTGCAGAGTGGTGCTAGCGGCAGAGAATCGAAAAAAGTGACTGCTTTCAAGATATAAGTATATTTTTGCTGTTTCTACCTGTGCGACCTTCCTGTTTTGCTGAAAACGAAGTTAAACTGCTAATTTAACTGTATTTAACATTTTTTATTACCTGCACCTAAGTTAAAGTTTGTTTGTTTAAATTAACTGTTGAGGCTGCCCACTCAAGTGCGCTAGCCTGTACATTTAATATACTGTTGATTTCCTGCATTTTCCTGTTGTTTTCTTGAAAAAAAACAAAAATCCTTGTTTCCCACCTTTGCTTCGCTAGAATAGTCGCCTATACAGGCTTTGCTGCATTCTGGACTTTGGGATAGTTCCTGTGCTGCCCATTACCTTACTTGGATAGAAGTAAGTTTCTTTGCTCACCAGTGGGAGTGGGGAGCCTTGAGCCACCTATCTGTCTCTAAAAGAGTGACCTCAGCACAAGAATCTAGTAGTAATTGGTCATTTTGGACCATTTCTAGCTCTTTGAAGTTTCCTGCATAAAAATCCGCCTGTGAGCATTTTTTTCGCTTATACTACTCAGCAACAGCTCCTCGTGGTCCTGCAGAGTGGTGCTAGCAGCAGAGAATCGAAAAAAGTGACAGCTTTCAAGATATAAGTATATTTTTGCTGTTTCTACCTGTGTGACCTTCCTTTCTTGCTGAAAACGAAGTTAAACTAATAATTTAACCGTATTTAGTGTTTTTTTATTACCTGCACTTAAGTTAAAGTTTGTTTGTTTAAATTAACTGTTGAGGCTGCCCACTCAAGTGCGCTAGCCTGTACATTTAATATACTGTTGTTTTCCTGCATTTTCCTGTTGTTTTCTTGAAAAAAAAATTCCTTGTTTCCCACCTTTCCTTGGTTAGAATAGTCCCCTATACAGGCTTTGCTGTATTCCGGACTTTGGGATAGTTCCTGTGCTGCCCATTACCTTACTTGGATAGAAAGAAGTTTATTTGCTCACCAGTGGGAGTGGGGACCCTTGAGCAGCCTATCTGTCTCTAAAGGAGTGACCTCAGCACAAGAATCTAGTAGTAATTGGTCATTTTGGACCATTTCTAGCTCTTTGAAGTTCCCTGCATAAAAATCCACCTGTGAGCATTTTTTTTCGCTTATACTACTCAGCAATAGCTCCTCGTGGTCCTGCAGAGTGGTGCTAGCAGCAGAGAATCGAAAAAAGTGACAACTTTCAAGATATAAGTATATTTTTGCTGTTTCTACCTGTGTGACCTTCCTTTCTTGCTGAAAACGAAGTTAAACTGCTAATTTAACTGTAGTTAGTGTTTTTTTATTACCTGCACTTAAGTTAAAGTTTGTTTGTTTAAATTAACTGTTGAGGCTGCCCACTCAAATGCGCTAGCCTGTACATTTAATATACTGTTGTTTTCCTGCATTTTCCTGTTGTTTTCTTGAAAAAAACAAAAAAAAAATCCTTGTTTTCTGCCTTTTCTTGGCTAGAATAGTCCCCTATACAGGCTTTGCTGTATTCTGGACTTTGGGATAGTTCCTGTGTTGCCCATTACCTTACTTGGATAGAAGGAAGTTTCTTTGCTCACCAGTGGGAGTGGGGAGCCTTGAGCAGCCTATCTGTCCCTAAAGGAGTGACCTCAGTACAAGAATCTAGTAGTAATTGGTCGTTTTGGACCATTTCTAGTTCTTTGAAGTTCCCTGCATAAAAATCCACCTGTGAGCATTTTTTTTCGCTTATACTACTCAGCAACAGCTCCTCATGGTCCTGCAGAGTGGTGCTAGCGGCAGAGAATCGAAAAAAGTGACTGCTTTCAAGATATAAGTATATTTTTGCTGTTTCTACCTGTGCGACCTTCCTGTTTTGCTGAAAACGAAGTTAAACTGCTAATTTAACTGTATTTAGCATTTTTTATTACCTGCACCTAAGTTAAAGTTTGTTTGTTTAAATTAACTGTTGAGGCTGCCCACTCAAGTGCGCTAGCCTGTACATTTAATATACTGTTGATTTCCTGCATTTTCCTGTTGTTTTCTTGAAAAAAAACAAAAAAAAATCCTTGTTTCCCACCTTTCCTTGGCTAGAATAGTCCCCTATACAGGCTTTGCTGCATTCTGGACTTTGGGATAGTTCCTGTGCTGCCCATTACCTTACTTGGATAGAAGTAAGTTTCTTTGCTCACCAGTGGGAGTGGGGAGCCTTGAGCCACCTATCTGTCTCTAAAAGAGTGACCTCAGCACAAGAATCTAGTAGTAATTGGTCATTTTGGACCATTTCTAGCTCTTTGAAGTTTCCTGCATAAAAATCCGCCTGTGAGCATTTTTTTCGCTTATACTACTCAGCAACAGCTCCTCGTGGTCCTGCAGAGTGGTGCTAGCAGCAGAGAATCGAAAAAAGTGACAGCTTTCAAGATATAAGTATATTTTTGCTGTTTCTACCTGTGTGACCTTCCTTTCTTGCTGAAAACGAAGTTAAACTGCTAATTTAACTGTAGTTAGTGTTTTTTTATTACCTGCACTTAAGTTAAAGTTTGTTTGTTTAAATTAACTGTTGAGGCTGCCCACTCAAATGCGCTAGCCTGTACATTTAATATACTGTTGTTTTCCTGCATTTTCCTGTTGTTTTCTTGAAAAAAACAAAAAAAAAAACAAAAAAAAAATCCTTGTTTTCTGCCTTTTCTTGGCTAGAATAGTCCCCTATACAGGCTTTGCTGTATTCTGGACTTTGGGATAGTTCCTGTGTTGCCCATTACCTTACTTGGATAGAAGGAAGTTTCTTTGCTCACCAGTGGGAGTGGGGAGCCTTGAGCAGCCTATCTGTCCCTAAAGGAGTGACCTCAGTACAAGAATCTAGTAGTAATTGGTCGTTTTGGACCATTTCTAGTTCTTTGAAGTTCCCTGCATAAAAATCCACCTGTGAGCATTTTTTTGCTTATACTACTCAGCAACAGCTCCTCATGGTCCTGCAGAGTGGAGCTAGCAGCAGAGAATCAAAAAAAGTGACTGCTTTCAAGATATAAGTATATTTTTGCTGTTTCTACCTGTGCGACCTTCCTGTTTTGCTGAAAACGAAGTTAAACTGCTAATTTAACTGTATTTAGCATTTTTTATTACCTGCACCTAAGTTAAAGTTTGTTTGTTTAAATTAACTGTTGAGGCTGCCCACTCAAGTGCGCTAGCCTGTACATTTAATATACTGTTGATTTCCTGCATTTTCCTGTTGTTTTCTTGAAAAAAAACAAAAAAAAATCCTTGTTTCCCACCTTTCCTTGGCTAGAATAGTCCCCTATACAGGCTTTGCTGCATTCTGGACTTTGGGATAGTTCCTGTGCTGCCCATTACCTTACTTGGATAGAAGTAAGTTTCTTTGCTCACCAGTGGGAGTGGGGAGCCTTGAGCCACCTATCTGTCTCTAAAAGAGTGACCTCAGCACAAGAATCTAGTAGTAATTGGTCATTTTGGACCATTTCTAGCTCTTTGAAGTTTCCTGCATAAAAATCCGCCTGTGAGCATTTTTTTCGCTTATACTACTCAGCAACAGCTCCTCGTGGTCCTGCAGAGTGGTGCTAGCAGCAGAGAATCGAAAAAAGTGACAGCTTTCAAGATATAAGTATATTTTTGCTGTTTCTACCTGTGTGACCTTCCTTTCTTGCTGAAAACGAAGTTAAACTAATAATTTAACCGTATTTAGTGTTTTTTTATTACCTGCACTTAAGTTAAAGTTTGTTTGTTTAAATTAACTGTTGAGGCTGCCCACTCAAATGCGCTAGCCTGTACATTTAATATACTGTTGTTTTCCTGCATTTTCCTGTTGTTTTCTTGAAAAAAACAAAAAAAACAAAAAAAAATCCTTGTTTTCCGCCTTTCCTTGGCTAGAATAGTCCCCTATACAGGCTTTGCTGTATTCTGGACTTTGGGATAGTTCCTGTGTTGCCCATTACCTTACTTGGATAGAAGGAAGTTTCTTTGCTCACCAGTGCGAGTGGGGAGCCTTGAGCAGCCTATCTGTCCCTAAAGGAGTGACCTCAGTACAAGAATCTAGTAGTAATTGGTCGTTTTGGACCATTTCTAGTTCTTTGAAGTTCGCTGCATAAAAATCCACCTGTGAGCATTTTTTTTCGCTTATACTACTCAGCAACAGCTCCTCGTGGTCCTGCAGAGTGGTGCTAGCAGCAGAGAATCGAAAAAAGTGTCTACTTTCAAGATATAAGTATATTTTTGCTGTTTCTACCTGTGCGACCTTCCTTTCTTGCTGAAAACGAAGTTAAACTGCTAATTTAACTGTATTTAACTTTTTTTATTACCTGCACTTAAGTTAAAGTTTGTTTGTTTAAATTAACTGTTGAGGCTGCCCACTCAAGTGCGCTAGCCTGTACATTTAATATACTGTGGTTTTCCTGCATTTTCCTGTTGTTTTCTTGAAAAAAAAAACAAAAAAAAAATATATATATCCTTGTTTCCTGCCTTTCCTTGGCTAGAATAGTCCCCTATACAGGCTTTGCTGTATTCTGGACTTTGGGATAGTTCCTGTGTTGCCCATTACCTTACTTGGATAGAAGGAAGTTTCTTTGCTCACCAGTGGGAGTGGGGAGCCTTGAGCAGCCTATCTGTCCCTAAAGGAGTGACCTCAGCACGAGAATCTAGTAGTAATTGGTCGTTTTGGACCATTTCTAGTTCTTTGAAGTTCGCTGCATAAAAATCCACCTGTGAGCATTTTTTTTCGCTTATACTACTCAGCAACAGCTCCTCATGGTCCTGCAGAGTGGTGCTAGCAGCAGAGAATCGAAAAAAGTGACTACTTTCAAGATATAAGTATATTTTTGCTGTTTCTACCTGTGCGACCTTCCTTTCTTGCTGAAAACGAAGTTAAACTGCTAATTTAACTGTATTTAACGTTTTTTTATTACCTGCACTTAAGTTAAAGTTTGTTTGTTTAAATTAACTGTTGAGGCTGCCCACTCAAGTGCGCTAGCCTGTACATTTAATATACTATGGTTTTCCTGCATTTTCCTGTTGTTTTCTTGAAAAAAAAACAAAAAAATATATATATATATATCCTTGTTTCCTGCCTTTCCTTGGCTAGAATAGTCCCCTATACAGGCTTTGCTGTATTCTGGACTTTGGGATAGTTCCTGTGTTGCCCATTACCTTACTTGGATATAAGGAAGTTTCTTTGCTCACCAGTGGGAGTTGGGAGCCTTGAGCAGCCTATCTGTCTCTAAAGGAGTGACCTCAGCACAAGAATCTAGTAGTAATTGGTCGTTTTGGACCATTTCTAGCTCTTTGAAGTTCCCTGCATAAAAATCCGCTTTTGAGCGGTTTTGCACAATTGTGCGCATAGCGCAGCATTGGGCAGCGCCGCCTAATCAGGTTTAAACTTTTTCCAGCTCCACTGAGTCTGCTCTTCACTTTTTCCCTTGGAACTGCTCTAATTCTCAAAGTAAGCATCCTATTCTCAATCTAAGAACCTGCACTTGCCCAAATAAGCAATCTTACATTTTAGCACTAATATACTAAAAGCACTACATCCTCATATACCCTCTAAGACTACCTTGTCCCCTATTGGTCCTTTTCACTTTGTGATAAAAGAGTCCCCTATACTACTCTAGCATGTCCAAAGGTCAGTTAATGGTCTCCTCTCCAGTCCAACTGGTGAATCTGGGAATATTGAGGCAATGTTACAACTGTCTCATGTACACTGACAACCCTCTCCTCCTCCAAACAGGATCAAACATATGTGAGAGATGCAACCATATAGCCAAACTGGAGGCCAAACTCTCTCACGTCAAAACTGGTGAAACCAGACCGGAGGAGAAGGTAACATCACACTGCACTAATCCAGTCTCACATAGTCTTACCACAACAGCAATCCAACGACACAAGCACACAAAAACATATTCGGAGGCTCTAATCAAAAATCTACCTAAACAGCAGAGACCTCCAAAGCAAACATCCAAGCAAATGCTACCCCACAACATAACACGAGCAACACATAGCCCGCAAAGTCAGAGTGCCAAACAGTCACAGCCCTTAAGGCAGAACAACACACCTGACAAACTTGTAATAGGTGATTCTATAGTCAGGCACACTGACGTTCCGCTCACCAGGCTGAACAAAGAGAAGGTCACAGTGAGCTGCCTGTCAGGCGCTAGGATCTGCCACATTACGCACGCACTCAGGTCACTCGAAAGCAAGTACAAGTATGACTCGGTCATAGTACATGCTGGTGTGAATGACCTGAGACGTACCTCCCTCGACTACATGAAAAGAGACATAAAGGAGCTCTCCGATCATGTAGCCCAGGCCGGTATGACTCTGACCTTGAGCAGCATCTTACCCTCACCTAGAATGATGCCACAATATAAAGACAAAATGATCGATTTTAATAATTGGCTAAATTTTGGTGTCATTCAAAGGGGATCCAGTGTCTGCCAGCCTGGGAAGACATGCTTGACAAGCCACGTTGCTTCGCAAGGGATGGCTTGCACCTGTCTCCCCTGGGCTTTCGGATACTGGCAAAGGCTCTTGCCACCCCTATAGTGCCTTTTTTAGGCAAGGCTCAAAAGTCAAACCCACCTCCTTAGAAAACACTAAGAACAAGAAACTAAGGGTAATGCTGCTAAATGCCAGAAGTCTAAACCTCAAAATGCACGCACTCGAATCTCACCTCAGTATGGAGAACATCGATATCTCTGCAGTGACAGAAACCTGGTTCAAGGCTCCAGAGAGCACCCCAGCACTACCAGGTTATACCACATACCATGCTTTTCAGCCCCAAAACCTGGACCGAATCACAAAAGGACGGGGAGTATCTATATTTATCAAGGATACCCACACATCCAGGTTAGTAGCATTGCATGAAGCATCAGAAACCATCCATGTGCAACTAAAAGTGGGCAAAACTCCACTTCAGTTTATAGCATGCTACAGACCACTGTCTCAAAATCAGGAATCCCACTCGGCTTTCCTGAAAACTCTGGAAAACATGAAGATCTCTCCAAACACCATTATATTGGGTGACTTCAACTACCCTAACATTGACTGGGAGCATTACTCAAGCCCCAACACCCTAGCCCAAAGGTTCCTGGAATTCATAAACTCAAATGCTATGGAACAACTGGTCAAAATTCCCACAAGAGGGGAAAACATACTGGACCTGATCATCACCAACATGGGGACCCTATGCTCCACACCAGAGGTACTCCCCTCATTGGTAAGATCAGACCATAAATTAATTTCACTGGATATCCAAAACCCGACCCCACCCCCAGCCCAGAAAACCACAGTGAAGAACTTCTCAAAAGCGAACTTCACACTTCTCATATCCGAAGTGGAAACCTTCAAGGCCCCAGGATTGGTGGAAATTATGGCCCAAACCACGGAATCCTATATCAATGCATTCTATGGACACCTCCAGGAGTGCATGGACCATGCTATCCCAAACAAAACCAAGACCCAAGTGTCCAAAGGCAGGCGTCCAGTCTGGTGGACCCCAGCCATAAATAAGTTGTACAGAAGGAGGAAGCTACTACATGATAGAGCAAAATCCCTAAAAGGGAAGGCATCTCTGATCAGTACTAGCAAAAAATTACGATCCCTCATAAAATCCTCCAAGGCCAGTTTCGAAAGAAAAATTGCACAGGACACAAAAGACAATCACAAGGCCTTCTTTAGCTATGTTAGGAACCTGGGATGCAACTCCCAGGTATGTTCAGAGTTGATTCTAAATGACAAAAAATACACTGAACCCACAGACATTGCCAACATCCTGGCAGACAGTTTCAGTGCAAACTTCTCCCCCCCCTTCCCCCCCTAAAGAACAAATATCTATCCCAGTAGAGTGCAGCCTCCCAAATATCTCAGATGTCCAGGTGAAGGCCTCCCTTTCCAAGGCAAAAAACACTGCCTCAATGGGACCAGACGGTGTCCCGGGTTGCGTCCTACACGAACTCCAAGAAGAACTAAACCCACACGTAAAAATGCTGTACAATCTTAGCCTCACTACGGGATATGTACCCAAAGAATGGCGTACAGCAACAGTGGTCCCGCTCCACAAAGGTGGTGCCTCAACAGACCCTGGTAACTATTGCCCCATAAGCCTGACTAGCCTTATCTGCAAAGCCATGGAGAGGATCATCATGGAACTCATAAACAAAGACATTGGGGACCTACAGACATTGGATCCTACTCAGTTTGGCTTTGTCAAGGGCAGATCCTGACTCTTGAACCTGGTGGACTTCTTCGAAACAGTCACCAAGGCCATAGATGAAGGGAAGGTAGTCCACACGGCCTATCTGGACCTTGCAAAGGCATTTGACACAATACCCCACTCAGGCATCATAGATAAGCTATCCAGCTTAAACATTAACCCCTATGTCACAAGATGGGTGGCTAACTGGCTCAAAGACAGAACCCACAGAGTCAGAATTGCCAGAGTTATGTCTGACTCGAAACCAGTCACAAGTGGTGTCCCACAGGGCTCGGTCCTGGGACCTCTCTTGTTCGGCATTTACTTTTCCGAGGTACAGGCCAGCACAGGAGGACTATGGCTGACTAAGTTCGCGGATGACTGCAAGCTGGGAGCCATTATTGACTCAACAGCTGACACGAACATCCTTCAAAAAGGTCTCACAGAGATGGATAACTGGTGCCAGAGCCATGGCCTAAAGCTGAATGCCAAGAAGTGTATAGTCATACCCTTTGGCAAAAATAAAGTGCCCACAAACTACCATATAGGTGGAAACCCATTAAATACAGACCCAAGTTGATAGCAATCTCTCCTTTGACAACCACATTACCAAAGTGGTTAGAAAGACCTTCTACATAGCCCACCTTATCACTAAAGGATTCACATCCAGATCAGGGGAGGTAATAGTGCCCCTCTATTCATCCCTCATCAGACCCATCATAGAATACAATGCCCCTTTTGGGATGTACCTAAACCGCCACCTGCAGCAGCTGGAAAGACCCCAAAAGTACCTCACAAAGAGGATCGAGGGACTCAAGCAGATGCCATATGCTGCCAGGTTAAAGAAACTCCAACTTTACTCAGTCGCATACCACCTACTTCGAGGCGATCTATGCCTGACATACAAAGCTATGTCTAACCCAGAATTAATGGACATGCTTCACCTCAGAAAATCCAAATCCCTTAGAACCACGCGCTTGAGGGATTTGAACCTCAGCACAGAGCTAAATAGAACGTGCTGGAGGGACAGATTCATAACACAGAGGCTCCCTTCACTTTGGAATAGAATACCGATCCATGTTAGGCAGAGCACCTCGCTGACTCTCTTCAAGAGGAATCTTGATGAGTAGATGGGAGATCGTAAATTCACCCCAGGGATTACTTCTGTGTCTCTGCTAGACAGAGGCTCAGTAAACTAACCTTAAATAGGGCATATCAAACTCAATTCTAAGTAAGGGTGGCGAAAGCCAAACACACTCGGGCTAGGCTTGTAAATGCCCCAGGGCAGATAGCCTGGTATGAACCTA
The DNA here is from genome assembly GCF_019279795.1 of Protopterus annectens. Taxonomy (NCBI): domain Eukaryota; kingdom Metazoa; phylum Chordata; order Ceratodontiformes; family Protopteridae; genus Protopterus; species Protopterus annectens. The sequence goes on along the minus strand of NC_056732.1, from coordinate 309,077,812 downwards.
TGAACCTATTTAATGTTTCATGGTCTGCATGAGGTGGAAATTGTAGAGAGCTACAGGGTGGCTAGAGACACACTACAGGAACTCTGCAACCCCTGTTATCCTCCACTAAAAGCAAGGGCAAACCAAGGGGGGACCAATACCTATGGAAAATAAGGTAGGTGTAACACTTAGAATATTAGCTGGAGGAATTTTCCAGAGATAAACAGGGTCAGTGTTACAGGCATCAGCATCCAGGTTCTCCCATCAATTCCTGAATGGTATATGAAACATAAAATTGGAGGCATTAATGGTTCTTTATTTGTTGATTTGTTCATGGTTACAGTGCTTATTTTCGAATTAAAGCATTCTACCTGACTACTTTCTGTGGCTTTATTGTTTCACCGGACCTGGGTACCTTTTGTGTTTATACCTCTCAACTGTATCAAAGGTTTTCTAGAGGGATAACCCACAAGGTCATTTACTGGGGGGTGCAAGGTATGCATTCAAACTGTGGATAATGATGCTCATCAGAAATGTGTGCACTCACCAAAGAATGCTTTAATGAGGCACAAGTCCAAACAAGAAATATCATAGAGTGTGTGTTTGGGCTGCAGAAGTCATGGTTCCAAAGCATAGCTGCATCAGGGGGAGCCCTGCAGTACAATCCCCATACTTGTGCTGAAATTTTCAATGTCTGTGCTGTTCCTCACAATATTATTCTGAGAAAACAGTTTCAGCAGGAACACCAATGGGAAGGGGCACCTACCACCACTGGCAAGGTTACCACAGCCACAAATAAGCGAGGAGTCAGAGGTGGAACCACCAGCTGCTGTTGATGCAGGTAGAGGTAGTCATGCACAATATGACCTTGCTCTTGTCAAGAGGCAATAGGTAGCTCACATGCTCACCACCAAAGCGGATAAAGCTTTCATCCTATGCACATACATACAGTAAAATTAATGCTAGGCAATGCTCACAACCTTTACTTACCCATGTAATGGCTGTGAACTGCTACCATCACACAGAGTCAGCCCTGAATTAAAACACTTGTAACTGTCAGACTACCAAGGTAAGTGTTGAACATGGAACAGGAAAATAAATGATTAAGAACACAAATGAATGGAATATCCTTGCATACTGTTACTTGCTAATGCAACTAAGTAGAAGGTGGGTGGTGATTTTTAATGCAAAGACACACACATTAAAAAACCTCTAAGAGAGCACAATTTTCAAAAGAGCATCAGAAACACACACACAGACACACACACACACACACACACACACACACACACACACACACACACACATACACACACACAGATACATAGATAAATAGATAGATAGATAGATAGATAGATAGATAGATAGATAGATAGATAGATAGATAGATAGATAGATAGATAGATTTAGATAGATAGATAGATAGATAGATAGATAGATAGATAGATAGATAGATAGATAGATAGATAGATAGATAGATAGATAGATAGATAGATATACTAAGCAATCAGTTAGCTATGCACCCTGGGCATTAGACAAAATACTTATGTATCCCTGAATCAAAAGATAGAAAATTAAGGATATGACACAGTTATATTCATTTGTACAGGGTGTTGTTGGGGGGAAGGGCAGGATGCCAACACTGACACAAAAGGTAGTGACTGCAAGTGAGTAAGAAAGACAAGAAGGCAGACATTTTGACAAATTATCAAATGGACGCTGAGACAGAATGAACTGTAAGTCTCATGAATGACCCATTTAACTGTTACTGTGTATGTGTGTCTGTATGAGCACTCAAGGTGAAACACTTGTATGAGTGTCTGCAAGAACACATTCAAGCTCTGTGCTAGCTCTATGTCCTGGCATGTCTGACAGGTGTGAGTCATGCATGGAAGAAGAAACTGAATTGGACACTGCAAATTGGGCATAGATGTGATTGTGTGTGCAAGTATGTGGATGGACGTCAGTGGCATGGCAGCCAACCGGCGGTGCAAACCTTGACTCTAGATGATTGTCACTGCTGAAGTGGCACCCCAACCACATGTGCAAAAATGGAGAAAAATAGGTGTTGTGGATGAATGGATGTACTGTCATTTCAACTCAGCATGTTAATGACATTCATATGTCAGTGTGCATTTTGTCATGTATTGTAGTTGCTCTTGTCATTTTCCCTTACTTCTTACTTATTTCTGTATTCATATGTCTGAACTACATGCACATTACATTCAGTACACTTACCCTGCCTGGTACGGCTTGTATTTTTTACCCAGTAAAGCTTTTTGTGCTGTCCATGTGAGCACACTTAACAGGTTTGCTCATAGGCAATCCTGTTTGATTATTGTGTGTGCTCCTGCTGCTCAACACATTTTCCTGGCAGCCAACATTGTTGCTGGCTATAAAAACATGCTTGTATTTATGGAATCGAGATGAGCAGAATACATATGCAAATAGTGCTGCTGCTCATCAAGCTAGCACATAAACATCATGTAGGCTTTGCGCAATGCCTACACGATTGCTCCTGAATCCCACAGATAATAATCATAACCACTTAATGATTATGATGCATTAAAACAGTCAGAGTTCAAAGACATACTGAAATAACTGACATATAGTGGATGCTATGATTTATTTATGCTTTTGTTCACAGAGTTAATCCCACTAGGCCAATTGCCTCTTTTCAGGGGAGACCCACGGTAGTATTCATACTGACGAGGGTCATGTTTGCCAAGGCATTGTGGAAGTCTCCCAGGTCTTATTGATAAGTTCTATGCAGTCTTTTATATCCATCTGAGTTTACCAACTGAGGCAGATGTGGTCTTGGTTTAATATCACATCCAAAGGACATCAAACTCAGGACTACAGCTCCCTCATCATGCTCCGTTGTGGTATCAGTATTAGAAAGTTAATCCAAGTGCCTGGCATGGGAGTAGAACACAAAGCCTTCTACAACAAAGGCAAGGAGCTACTTGAAGTGCTACAAAGACTAAAAATTAATGTGTTAGTTTTCTACCACCCTCCAAGGAAAACAACACCTGTAATGACCAAAACTGTACCAAGCAAATGCAACAACATGAACTGCCTAGCACTCTAGAATAACAGTGGATATAGCTTAGATCTGAATGTTTCAGGGTATCACAATGCTTCTCAACTTATATGATCAAGAATTCAGGACAAAACTGATATATAATGTTTACAACTGGGAGTGTGTCATTATGGTTTGTAATGTAAAATGCTTGCTACTAGGATTTTGTTGGTGTGGTTTGTTTTCATTTATATAAATGTATGATTGCTTATCTCATAATTGCTGTTTTAATAAAGATGTTTCTTGATTAAAAAAAGGGGTAGGAATTGAATAAGTTATGTAATGCTACTTAGGTTATATGATATATATCAATATATGTGAGGTATAATGTTTGTTAATGTTAATTTGTTAATACAGTTTCATTCTTTTGTATATATGTAAAAGGGTCTAGGACTATTCACTGAAAGCACATTTCACTGAAACACATTTGACTGTGCACAAGTCACTGAAAGCTCAATTCACTGTAAACACAATTCATTGAAACACATTTCACTGAAAGTTATATCTGGCCTTTTCCCCACTGTAGTGCGACCCTGGAGTTAGTATATATAGTAGGGGGTATGGGGGTGTAGCCCCCCACCTATTTTAAATATTTTTAACTATATACGTGGATATTTGCAATTTCAATAAGTTACTCTTTTCTGAGCATAATATATATGCAAACTATATGGGGGGCTATACCCCCACACTCCCCAATGTGGGGGCCAGTGCCCCCCACACACCCCCTTACTATATGTACTAACTCCAGGGTCGCACTACAGTGGGGAAAAGGCCATGTATGACTTTCAGTGAAATGTGTTTCAGTGAACTGTGTTTTCAGTGAATTGAGCTTTCAGTGATTTGTGCACAGTCATTTGACTTTCAGTGAAATGTGCTTTCAGTGAATAGTCCTAGACCCATGTAAAACTGGCATGTCACAACTGATAATTCAATAAAGGTGTGTTTAAAAATAATGGGGGGGATATATTCAGGAATTTTTTAAATATTACTCTAATTCACTTAAAAGTTAATATAATGACAAGTTTTGCATTAATATGCATTTTTGAACAATAACATATATAAAACTCTAATGAGTGGCATTACTAACTGACTGTAATCATGAGTGATTCACCAGAAAATCAAAAATGCTATTCAGGAAAGGACAAGCATTTGAATGAAAATCACGGATATTCTGAAAAAAATAGGGACAGTTGAGAGGTAGCAGTTTTTTGGATGTGTGGTATTTTAAATGACACAACTGTGATTTTCTGAATGGTATTATAACTGTCTATGAACAAACTTCAGCAGAAGACTAAGAATTTTGAAGTTTTAATCATTGAGATAATTACAACTACATATCCTTAATTTCTTAAGCTGAGGCTTCTTCATTTTCAAACAGTTTAGTATGGTTTAACATTATTCCAATAAATCCTAATGAGAACACTCCACAGCAAATAAAAGCAACCGTTTGATCAAATGCAAAATAGCAGCGATCGGTACACCGTTAGAACAGTAAGCACTTTCACATTTATAGCAAATGCTTCTTCAGACTGTTGACTAAGTATCAAGCTCTAGTATTTAAAACTGAACTCATTAAAAATCTATCCAATCAACATCTATTCTCAATTAAGAATTAATTGTCTCATAAAGTGCTAGTGCTTAAAACTCTAATAGTATATGATATATAAAAGCAAAGTATTTAAAAACAACTTCTATAAAAATTCAAAACTCATCATTTACTAATACAAAAAAAAATGTTTCTATACTCTGTAAAAAATGGAATATAGAATATAAAATATGTGTATATACATATACTACGCAATTTTAAATACATAGAAATAACTGAAGAATGTCTAACTACTATATTCTAAAATATATATAATATGAAATACAAAATATACAAACACATTAAACTATTTAATATGCTTATTTACATTCATTTAATAAATCAGACTGAAAAATAGACTAAAAAATAGACTGAAAAATGATGAAAAAATAAAGAAAAATGAAGTTATTCATTATTGTGGCAGCCTTGGGTCTAGTGTTGAAAGTCCCTAGCTTCTAAAAATGGCTTAAGGGAAACTCTATCATTCAGGCCCATTGATTTATCTGCTTGTAACTTCATAATCCACCTAGCTTCTCTCTGTTCGGTGTAATTTCTATAATTTTCTAGTCTACTATTCCTCTCTACTATCTCTGCTACTGTGAATTTAAACTATGTTTAGTACCAAAGGTTAGAACATGTCTCGCTATGGCATTACTTTCATCTTCCTTGCTGACTGCGTAAATATGTTCTCATATTCTTTCACATAGTGTCCTGTTGGTCTTGCCTACGTAAAGCTACTGCATGTGCAGGTAGCTATATATATCACGTCTCTACTCTTGCAGTCTGCATAAAAATTGAAATTATATCTCCATGGTGTGGTAGGATGTATAAAATGATCTCTACCTGACATGTAAATGCATTGGTTACATGACCTGCATGAAAAAGTACCTTTCCTATCAGAGATATCTGTCTTTGATTTTGTATTTTCATAGCATAGTAGTCTTTTCAAATTTTTTGTATTCTTATATGTATAGTTCGGCCTCGGTCCTACTATTTGTTCTATCTGCGTATCAACCATGAAAATGCTCCAATTTCTTAGAAAAACTTCTCTAACTTTATCATTATCGTTAGTGTATGGTATAACTATCCTATTAAACTTCTCGCTGTTACTTGTTCTTACTTGAATATCGTCTTATTTATTTCTTTTATGTATAAAAGGCTTCCCTATGGTGTCCCTTCTCATATTATTTCCTTGCCTCAAACTCAGTATTTCATCTTGTTTATATCCTCTTTCTTCAAATTCATTTTGTAACATGTCTATGGTGCTATTAAATTTATTATCATCACTCGTAAGTCTAGATGCTCTCAACATTTGGCCCTTAACTATGTTTTTATATATATGAGGGGGATGCATACTGGTACGGTGCAGTAATGTGTTCTTCCGACATTCTTTTCTATATAACTGTGTTTCTATACGCTGCCCTTCTCTTAATAACAATACGTCTAGGAAGTCTATCTGGTCCTTGGACCATTTTCCTATGAAGGATAAAAACTCAGTCGTCCCATTTATGTATTTAATGAAGTCTTTAAGTGTCTCAATACTTCCTTTCCAAATCAAATAGATGTCATCCACAAAACGTTTATGGAATTGAATGTTGTTGCCAAAATACATGGTTCTAATAATGTATGTATACTCCCAATATGCCATAACTATGTTGGCATAAGAGTTGGCACAGGGAGTGTCCATGGCTACTCCCCTCTTTTGTATATAATATTGTTCATTATATATAAAAACATTGCTTTTTAATATTATTTCCATCAACATGGCGCATCTTATTATAAATTATCTGGGCATCTCTCTTTCTATTAAACAAAGTCTCATGTATTCTATGCCAAACCTCCGCAGAAGACTTTAAGAATTTTGAAGTTTTAATCATTGAGATAATTACAACTACATATCCTTAATTTCTTAAGCTGAGGCTTCTTCATTTTCAAACAGTTTAGTATGGTTTAACATTGCCATAACATCCATAGCACCAACAAGCAGAAGAATTAAAGAAACTGCAGCCATAGTCAACATTCCATCCTCAAAATATGGCACACTATGCTACCCGTCACAAGATGGAACAAGCAGGAAGGCTGTGGAATATTTACTAGTGAGTGAGATCGCAGCATGGTTGAGTTTTACTTTTTACTCATTTTACCACAAATAAAGTTCTTCAACCATTAGACAGTCTCAGGAGAAACAACTCATGTTGCAGAAGTCCAAGACCCCAGATGGGCAAGCCAAGCAACCCCCCCCCCTCAAAAAACAAACACTATGAACTCCAATCAGCATCAATCAGTGGAACAGTACAGGTAAGAACAGGCTTGAAACATCATGAACATCAACCTTCCATCTTCAAAATGTAATATACCGCACTATTTTGCACAATGCCAAACAGACAGGTAAAATGTGACACATTTGCTAATAACTAGGAAGGAAGTTCACACTGTGGTTAAACCGCAGAATTTATACTTTTAAAAAGTTCTTTGATACCCCCAGCTTCTCTTTGCTTGTCAGAATAGTCACTTGGTTATAATGTAAAATTTTCTTTTTACACTATTTATAAGACAAAAATGTTGTACAGCAGTTGTAATAATTTCATAGGTATATACTAGTGTAATGTAATATTGGAGCCTATATAAGCTGAACTATGAAATCCAAATGTATCCCATAAGCTATTGTCTTAGTGGTTATTTCATAGGGTATAGGTTAGAGTATGATTTAATGGCTGCCTCTATCCATCAGTGACATAGCTGCCAGAGCAGAGGTGAATTTCCAATTTCCCATCCACTGATCCAGGTTGAGGTTGAATAAGGTTAGGAAAGAGCTCTACTTCATATGGATGGCAAGCATATTCCAGAAAATGGGGGTTCTCTGAGATAGGTACCTGTCCCTCCAACATGTCCTATTTAAGTTGCAGGCAACATTTAAATGCTTTGGTCTAGTAGTTCTGAAGCTGTTCATTTTGCAAATGTGCAAAAGGTCCATCGGACTGGGATACAAGGATGCATTGTATGCCAGGCATAAATTGCCCATCAGCAGTATGTAGGATCAGAGTATAGAGATAGGGTTTTGAGGTGGTCTGCACAGGACATTGTGTTTACATGCTGTATTCTTTTTGTGAGGATCCTCTGTGGGCGCGCTCCAGCTGTTGCATGTGCCTGGTCAGGTACATACAGAAAGGGGTGTTATACTCAATGATGGGTCTGATGATGGCTGAATATAGTATCATGATGGCTTCCCAAAACTATATGCTCTTACTTATAAGTTGAGTGACAGAGAATGATTTTCTTACAAACTTAGACACATTTTGGTCAATAGCCAGGTAGCTATCTACATGAGTGCTGAAATCCCTGACTACTGTTTACTTTTAGGGTGTTTTATCAATGAGATAGTTGCCCTGGGTGGCTGATTTCCCAAAAAATACTCTTATTCATTTATTGGCATTGAGTTTTAAGCTGTGGCTTTGGCACCAGCTGTTCATCTGTGTTAGAACTTCCTGTAAGATGTTAGTATCTTGTGGGGTTTCTATGATTGCTCCTAGCATGCAATTATTTGCAAATGTGGTAAATCAGAGGCCCTTGACCTTGGCCTGGACTTTTGAAAAATAGATGTCAAAGAGGACCAGACTAAGCACAGACCCCTTGAGGACACTACTGGTTATTAGCCTCTTTGTGGAAGTTGCCTCTCTAATCCTAATTTCCTGGGTAAATGTCTGTGAGCCAGCTGACTATCCAGAAAGTTACATTAAGGAGTTATGCCTAACTCAGTGAGTTTGTTTACAATGCCCAAGTGGGGTATTGTATCAAATGTCTTAGCTAGATTAAAGTAGGCAGTATATACCATTTTACCCTCATCCATTGCCCTGCTGACCTTCTCACTGAAATCCACAGGTTCAATAATCATGACCTGCCTCTGACAAAACAAACTGGGTTAGGTACATTGTCTGAAGGTTTCCTATGTAATTGTTAATCATTTCCATGATAAATCTTCCATGGCTTTGGATATGAAACTAGCCAGTCTAATGGGCCTATAGTTCCTAGACTCTATTGATGCTTCACCCTTGTGCAGAAGAATGACTGTTGCAGTCTTTTATTTGTGTGGCATGAAACCTATGTAGAGGTGACTGTTGAGGATATTGTGTTTTACTGTACACTTAACCCTTCAAATATAAGACTTAAGAGTCATTTGAAAAAGTCCAGGACCCCTACACATGCACAAAAAGTGTATTATTCTCATATTCTTTCTTAACATCCATTGTTACAAATTCTCAGTGACAAACAACGTTAGCCTTTCTCCCAATTTCATTTATTACTTTATTCTACATGCTTCATTGCTAATACTTCAGTCTTTATCTTACACTCATGAGCACATGCAAATGCTCTCTCACACACACACACACACACACACACACACACACACACACACACACACACACACACACACACACACACACACACACACACACACACACACACACACACACACACACACACACACACACACACACACACACACACACACAGATACACATACACACATCAATTACATCCAATGATATGACTGCACATATTTGAGAATGAGTGAAGGAATACTCAATAAATAATGGCCCAGTAATGTATCTCAGCATGCTGATGTCATAACTCTGCACTGCGACTCCCCATTGCCCTCTCATCTTCATAGCTCCACAATCAGAAACAAGGTACAAAATCAGGAACTGCTTTTAAATATTTCTCTTATATACTGAGAAAGCTGACAAACTAACAAGCTTTGCATTATCAAGCATTTTCTAAAGGATGCAAAATCAGAAACTCACATGTCTGACATTATTTAGTGACTGCAATCTGCAACAATTTGCCAGAAGCCACAAATTTTAAAAGGAACAGATCGAAATACTTCTAAATTTCTTTGCTCAAGAATTCCAGACAAAGCCAAAATTAATGGAAGACTAAAAGAGACAAATTGTAACTATTATTTAATACTATTTTAACTATTTGTTAACCATGTAAACCCAACAGGCAAAATGTCCCTTATCAGGGGTGGCCCAGGAGTACTGTTTGGTTAAGTGAGTTCTTTAAAGTCGCAAAGTAGGCAAATGGAGGTAAAAGGATCAAAATCCTGAATCTTTTACTACAGGAAGCAGTTAATTAACATAAATGTCAGATACCTCCAAATCATCTAAAATGTTAACAGAATAATAAGTGTTTCATGTAAGTGAATATCTGAATGATAAAAACATGGAACTATAATGACTGGCATTATTAACTGATAATACACCTTGGTGATTTATCAGAAAAAAAGAAGATTTAATGAGGGACAGGGAATAAATATAAGGCAAAATCATTGAGGTTCTGGACAATCTTAGAGAGATAAGGGGAAAGTTCTCTAATTCATTAAAAAGTGAACCAAACAACAGGTTTAACATCAATATACATTTTCTGAACATCTGCACATCAAAAATCATGAAACTCTAATAACTGGGATTAATAACTGTCTATAAATCTTAGTGATTTTTAACAATCAGTAATTTATCAGAAAATGAAGACTCAAGTGAAACTTAGTGCATGGGATTAAGGCAGCAAACTCTAAACTGCTTCCCATAGTCAAGGGTAAAGAATTTCATTCTATTTCCATTTGCCTTCTGTGTGACTTTGAGTAGGTCACTTAGCAAGACACTGGTCCTAAAAGCCGCTTTACTCAGTTTAAAAAATGCAAAAACACGCATATGAGGCTAAATACTCATGTGCAGGTTCTGAACAATAGGAACAGAGCCTGTTCATGGCAGAGTAGTGCACTAAACACCACCCCCACCTTACAAATATCCCATTATTGACTGTCATTTCCCAGTTACCATAAAACAATTTAAACCCAGAGTACATACTATTTTCTTCTTTACTTTCACAATGGTCACAGAGATTTGGATTTAATTTATAATTTTATTTAAAAAAATACAGCAAAAACACTGACAGCTATTCGATGAACAAAACAAAACATTCTCATATTGAAAATAGCATGAGTAACAGTAAACTTCTCTTTCTTTGAAATTCATATGTATTGAAAATCCATCTGGAAATCTATTAACTATAAGAGATGTGCAGAGATTCATGGTCAAATAGCATGTAGTGAATCACTAATTAGGGCTTATCTAAAAGGTGTAACAATTCAAAACACAAATGTGTAATGAATTTGCTGAAAGCTTGGGACAGCCTTCAAGACGCAAGTGTCTCTTTTCAGGGGCAGCCCAGGAGTAGGAGTACTGTCTGGTGAAATGACGTAGTCAGATTAACACTAAACAAACAAAGGTAAAGGAAATCAAAGTCTGCACTACAGGAAACAGCATATTAACAGCTCACAGCCTTAACTCATTTGCATTATGTACAAACTGTTGTATCTCAAGTCAGTGAATTTCACACCATTGTGCCTGCAAAAACATGTTAAATTAAAAATGTATTCATAGTTAATTTTGTAACATTAAACTTGTATAATTCATTCTGTGCAGTTTATTCACAGATAAATAAGCACACTGCAAACAGTCAACAAAAAATAATCCTTGTTTTCCAAAATAATCCTTGTTTTCCCGCCTTCCTCGACTAGTTTAGACCAGTTTACAGGCATTGCTGTATTCTGGGCTGTGGTGTAGTTCCTGTGTTGTCCATTACCTTACTTGGATAGAAAGAAATTTCTTTGCTCACCAGTCGGAGTGATGAGCCTTGAGCAGCCTACCTGTCCTTGGGGGAAGTGACCTCAGCACAAGAAGCTGTAGTAATTGGTTGTTTTGGACCATTTCTAGCTCTTTTGTAGTTCACTGTTTAAAATCCACATTGGCACGGCTTTGCGTGGTCATGCGCATAGCGCAGCGCCGGTTAAACAAGGTTAAACTTTTTCTGGCTCCGCCAAGTCTGCTCTTCAAATTTTCCCTTAAGGAAGCTCTACTCTTAGTATAACCAGACTACTCACTGTATTATAAGCCTAGCACTTGTTCTCAATACTTCTCTACTAAGTAAGCACTCTCGTACTAAGTAAAGCACTACATCTACTTACCACCCCTGTGAATATCTACTTCCCTTAAAGGTATACCACTCCCTTATACTGTTCTAGCATGTCGAGTGGAAGATTACTGGCGTTGTCTCCAGTTCAGCTGGTCAATCTGGGTATCTTGAGACAATGCTACAACTGTCTCATGTACACAGACAACCCTCTCCTCCTCCCAACAAACACAAATACATGTGAGAGATGCAACTATATAGCCAAACTGGAGGCTGAACTCTCTCAACTCAGGGCTGGCATGACCAGACAGGAGGAGATGGTAACCACACACACAACAATCCCAGTCCCACATAGACCTACCACAACTGCAAACCAAACACATAAAAACACAAAGACATACTCGGAGGCTCTAATAAAAAACTTACCAAAACAACAGAGGCTCCCAAAGCAGACATCCAAAAATCCACCACCTCAAAACAAAACACATGCAACACATACTTCAATAAATCAGTGTGTCGACCAATCGCAGCCCTTAAGGCCAAACACCTTGCCTGATACACTAGTAATAGGTGACTCCATAGTCAGACACACTGATGTCCCACTGACCAGGTTGAACAAGGAGAAGGTGACTGTGAGCTGTCTATCAGGAGCTAGGATCCGCCACATAACACACGCACTCAGGTCACTCCAAAGCAAGTACAAATATGACTCCGTCATTGTCCATGCTGGTGTGAATGACCTGAGATGTACCTCCCTGGACTACATGAAAAGAGACATAGAGGAGCTCTCCGATTATGTAGCCCAGGCTGGTATGACCCTGACCCTGAGCAGCATCTTGCCCTCACCAAGAATGATACCACAATACAAAGACAAGATGATCAGCTTTAACAATTGGCTCAAGTACTGGTGTCATTCTAAGGGGATCCAATGTCTGTCTGCCTGGGATGATATGTTGGACAAGCCACGCTGCTTCGCAAGGGATGGCTTACACCTGTCACCACTGGGCTTCCAGATATTGGCTAAGGCTCTTGCCACCCCCATAGTGCCTTTTTAGGCAAGGCTCAAAAGACAAACCCACCTCCTTAGAAAACAAAAATGGAAAAAACTAAGGGTAATGCTGCTCAACGCCAGAAGTCTAAATCTCAAGATGCAGACACTTGATGCACTCCTCAGCATGGAAAACATCGACGTCTGTGCAGTAACTGAAACCTGGTTCAAGGCTCCTGAGAGCACCCCAGCACTACCAGGCTATACCTTGTATCATGCTTTTCGGCCCCAAAACCCGGGCCGAACCACAAAGGGAGGGGGAGTGTCCATATTCATAAAGGGCACCCACACCTCCAGGTTAGTAGCAACACATGAAGCATCAGAGACCATACAGGTGCAACTAACCATAGGCAAAACTGCTATACAACTGGTAGCATGTTACAGACTACCCTCCCAATCTCAAGAACCCCACTCAGCCTTCCTGAAGACATTGGAGGATATGAATGTATCACAAAATACCATCATACTGGGAGACTTCAACTACCCAAACATAGATTGGGTACATTATTCTAGCCCTAATACCCTAGCCCAAAGGTTCCTGGAATTCATAAATTCAAATGCACTGGAACAACTAGTCACCTCTCCCACTAGGGGAGATAATATACTAGACCTGATCATCACAAACATGGGGACAAAATGCTCCACACCAGAAGTATACCCCTCACTAGTGAGATCTGACCACAAACTAATCACCCTGGATATACATATCCCACCTCCACCCCCAGCACAAAAGACCACAGTGAAAAACTTCTCAAAAGCAGACTTCACTCTTCTTAAGACTGAGATGGTATCCTTTAAGCCCACTGTGCCAGTGGATACCACATCCCACAATGCTGAATCCTTCACAAATGCTTTCTATGGACATCTCCAAGAATGCATGGATCATGCAATCCTAAACAAATCCAAGTCCCTCTCCACCAAATGTAAGCGTCCTGTCTGGTGGACCTCAGCCATAAACAAATTGTATAACAAAAGAAGTTAGCTACTGCATGTCAGAGCGAAATCCCATGAAGGGAAGACATCTCTGATCAACATTAGCAGAAAACTACGTTCTCTCATAAAAACATCCAAGGCAAACTTTGAGAGAAAAATCGCTAAGGACACTAAAGATAACCACAAAGCCTTCTTCAGCTATGTTAGAAACCTGGAAACCCTCAGATATGCTCAGAGTTGGTTCACAACAACAAAAAATACACTGAACCCACAGATATTGCTAACATTCTGGCTGACAGGTTCAGTGCAAATTTCTCCCCTCCTTCACCCCAAAAGAAGAAATACTTATCCCAGCTGAATGTAATCTCCCTGTCATCTCAGATGTCCAAGTGAGAACCGCCCTAAACAAAGCAAAAAACACAGCATCAATGGGACCTGACGGTATCCCGGGGTGCGTGTTACGTGAACTCCAAGAGGAGCTAAAGCCACACATAAAAATGCTATTTAACCTTAGCCTTACTTCGGGATATGTACCTGAACACTGGCGTACAACAACAGTGGTCCCACTCCACAAGGGGGCGTGCCTCTACAGACCCTGGAAACTACCGCCCCATAAGCTTAACTAGCCTGGTCTGCAAAGCTATGGAAAGAATCATTATGGAACCCATAAACAGAGACATAGGGGACCTACAGACACTTGACCCCACCCAGTTCAGCTTTGTAAAGGGCAGATCCTGCCTTTTAAACCTGGTTGACTTTTTCGAAACAGTCACTAGAGCCATTGATGAGGGCAAAGCAGTCCATACAGCATACCTGGACTTGGCTAAGGCCTTCGACACAATACCCCACTCAGGCATCATAGATAAGCTAAACAGCTTAAAAGTAAACCCTTATGTCACTAGATGGGTTGCAAACTGTCTAAAGGACAGAACCCATAAAGTTAAAATCGCTGGAGCAATGTCAGACTCAAAGCCAGTCACAAGTGGTGTCCCACAGGGATCTGTCCTGGGACCCCTCTTGTTCAGCATTTATTTCTCAGATGTTAAAGCAAACATGGGATGGCTGTGGCTGACAAAGTTCACAGATGACTGCAAACTAGGCGCCATAGTCGATACACCAGCAGACACACACATCCTACAAAAAGGCCTCACTGAAACGGATAACTGGTGCCGTAGTCACGGCCTTAAACTAAATGCCAAAAAATGTATAGTCATCCCTTTTGGAAAAAACAAAGTACCCACAAATTATAACATAGACAGCAACCCACTGAGTACGGAAAAAGTAATCAGAGACCTAGGGACCCAAGTAGACAGCGACCTCTCATTTGACACCCACGTTGCCAAACTGGTTAGAAAAACATTCTACCTTGCACACCTCATCATGAAGGGATTCACATCCAGATCCAAGGATGTCATTGTACCCTTATATTCCTCCCTCATCAGACCCATGATTGAGTACAATGCCCCATTTGGTATGTACCTCACCCAGCATTTGCAACAGCTGGAGAGACCACAAAAGTACCTCACCAAAAGGATCAAGGGTCTCCAACATATGTCTTATTCTGCCAGACTAAAGAAACTTCAGCTCTATTCAGTAGCATACCGCCTGCTCAGAGGTGATCTCTGTCTGACGTACAAGGCCATGTCCAATCAGGATCTGATGGACATGCTCCACCTCAAAAAATCCAAATCCATCAGGACCACGAGAGCTAAAGACTTAAACCTCGGCACAAGTATGAATAGGACATGCAGGAGGGATAGATTCATAACCCAGAGGCTTCCCATGCTTTGGAACAGGATCCCAGTTCATATTAGACAGAGCCCCTCACTGACTCTCTTTAACAGAAATTTTGATGAGTGGATGGGAGATCGTAAGTTTACCCCAGGGGTCACATCTGTGTCACTGCTAGACAGGGGCACAGTAAACTAATTCTATTATATAAGGGGACCTTCATTGTGTCACTAGTAGACAGAGGCACAGTAATCTAGATTTATTCTGTACATTTTTGTACCATTTCATGGGGTGGCAAAAGCCACATCACTATGGCTAGGCTTACAAATGCCCCAGGGCAGATAGCCTAGTACTATACAATGAAACTATGAAAACACAAAAATCAAGGACTGTACCCAAAGAAAATGGCTCATATGATGAAATCCCTGTTTGCTATAATGGATTCCTTCATCTACACCATAACTACTCTGGGATGCAGAATATACACACAAATACAAACTCACACACACATGAACACATACACTCACACAGATGTGACTATCGATTACAGTCCCTTGTATAATGGTATACATTCAGATGTTTGTTCATGAGAAAGTGAACAAACAAATTCATGAATAATGACTGAGAAGTGTATTCATAGGTAGCTACTATGCTTGCAGTCCAGGAGACCATTAAGGAGCCTACCCAAAAATATCCATATGCCAAAAGCTCTGTCTAAGTGACTTGCTCAAGGTCACACTGCAGGCAAATAAGGACTAATAGAATCAAGCCCTGTATGACAGGAACTATAGCTCACAGCCTTAACCTTCCGCATGAACTGCTAGACAACTCACTACTCTGAGAATCATATGATGTATCCCATCACACACACACACACACACACACACACACACACACACACACACACACACACACACACACACACACACACCTATGTCCAACAAACCTCTCAACTCAAGAATCAGATACAAAGACAAAACAGAAACAGATTTTAAATCTTCCCCTCACATACTTAGAAAGATACATCAGCAAACATTTTTATAAGGATATAAAGTCTGAAACTGACATGTCTGACAATAGTAATCCACAACAAATTGCCTGAAAGCCACATATTTTACAAGGAACAGAACAAAATAATTATCAATTTCCTTGCTCCAAAATTCTGGACAAAGCCAAAAATAATTGTGGGGGGGGGGGGGTGCCAAAAAGAGACAAATTTTAAATACTATTTTTATTTATCTATTTATTTCTTAATCAGGTTAAGCAAAGAGAGGTGGGAGAATTTAAACCCTATAATTTTGACTACAGCAAGCAATTGGCTAATAGCTCAGAGCCTTCAATGCCTAACAAGTTGCTTAAGGGCAGTCTGGAAAATGGTGTGGAGGATTAAGGCTCCAGCTAAGGGTACATTTACACACAGAAAGAAAATAAACACATCCATACTTAGTCATTCTGACACATGCTCTCTTCTGCAGACATAATGTGCATGGACTTGCTGCAGCTCTCGCCTATTGAAATAATCTGTGCATGCTTGCTGAAGAATCTGCTATTTTTACCCAGATAGACAACTGGACACAACCATGTAGGAAAACTCTTGTGTCACTGGGGCACTCAGGGGAACATTCATTTTCACAGGGGGAGGATTTGCACCTCCATGCCCCCCCCCCATGCACCCCAGTGCTGCTACTGCCTGTGAGAAGTGATTCATTTTCTAAATGCCTCCAACCACTGCAGAGGATGGAAGGCCACTTGGCATGCATTACTGGTTCAGTGAGGCCCTTACAGGTGGCAGACATAGCCAAGGTAGGGAAACTTACACATTACACATGTGCACATCTGTTTTGCACAGATGCCCACCACATGAGGCCATAGATAATCATGTCATGGCCGATTCATGCACTGTACTGCATAGCCTGGGTGTGTAACAGAATGCATAACTTTTGTTCTGTGCTTGCCTTTTCATGGGCCATAGTTGTAGGCCAAATGCTACCTTTTTCTCAGTGACCTGACATATTACACCCACCTCTGTCTTATATGGGGGCCCACTGCAGTCGCATCCTCCTCCTCCATCTCTTCACTTAGGTCCCGCCACCACTGCTAGCACAACAATATCAGCCTCCCCTTGCTGTAACTGTTTATATAGTGTCATGTTGTACAGCATGGCACATGCCAGCAGTATTTCCCTACACATCCTTGGCATGTACTGTCATGTACAATCAGATGCATCTAGGCAGCAGAAGAGAGACTTCATCATCCTGGTCTTTTTTCTCCTGCAAGGGGAGAGACAGAAAGAGAGAGAGAGAGAGATAGACTTCAGCACCCTGAACATATGTTTAATGATGTTTCATGTCTGTAACAGTCTAGTGTTATATGCAATCTGTGTTTCTGTCTTGGGGCTGAAGATGGGGGTTATAAGCTATGTCTGCAAAGTATAAGTAGCACTATTTGAAATGCATAGCAGCAAACACCATTATGAGTGGTCTAAATTCATAAGACTGAACTGTCATTTGCTCTAAGTTTGGCAATGTGTGCACCTGCCAACTAGAGGACACTGGAAAGTTCCCAATCATGAAAACATTGGCACAGGATGCACATGCACAAGATGGGGAAACTGCAGGAACTGCCTGGATGGTGTACAGATATTTTGTATGTAGTGCCATGGGCATTGCAGATTACTTAGCAGTTGATGGAACAGAAACCATTCCAGTTCATTAACTGGATTCCAAGGAAAGAAGGTGGGGACTTCACAGCAGTGTAAGGGCAGTCAACAGTCCCAAGGATTTCAGGGGAAAGCGTTATGTCATAGGGTGCCCACATAGTGGTGGTTCTCTCCTTCGCTGTATGTGGGAAGCACATATGCTCCTCTACTTGATTTGGCATCATATCTAGGAACTGATGTAGGATTTGTAAGGCTGAAGCCTGTAAAACTCCTTTTGTGTAACCAGTTGCATTCTGAAAGGTTATTAGCAAGAATTTTAAAAGCTAAACAAACTTTCATGTCTTCTGAGATAGCCATTCCATGCATCCCCATTGATCCCATGTGAAGATAGCACAAGTCAACCAGCTCCCACATTATATCTCTGTCCACATGTATCTGAGTCCTGGAAGAAATAATATGTCAGCTGCTGACAGACTTTTCTGTGGCACAGAGGGTCATGGTGCACAAAATCATGGGCACAGGCTTCCAAAGTTTCCATACTGACTGAATACAGTAAATGTTACTCCTAGCATCTTAGCATAAGTGATAAACCTTTTCATCAAAAATATTGCACAGAAACGCTGATCACTATG
Organism: Protopterus annectens; assembly: GCF_019279795.1. Lineage (NCBI taxonomy): Eukaryota > Metazoa > Chordata > Ceratodontiformes > Protopteridae > Protopterus > Protopterus annectens. The sequence goes on along the minus strand of NC_056732.1, from coordinate 309,059,191 downwards.
GCTTATTGTCCAATTTTTATACATTTCTGAATCATGCCTTGTAGAAATAGTTGTGAATTGGATACTGTTATCAGGCAGTTTCCAACCACGATGCTTCTCATCTGCATAGCCCAGATGAGTCGGTATGTAGTTAGTATGTGTATATGCATATATGTATGTAAATATGTAAATATATATATATATATATATATATATATATATATATATATATATATATATATATATATCTGTGTGTTTGTGTGTGCACGTGTATTAGTTGGTCAAAAATTTAAAAATTAAAGGTTTTGAACTACAACTGATCAAGCACAACTTGTCAATCAGCAGCTGAATAAAAAAAAAACAAAAGAAAAGAACAAATCTTGATCTTTTTGCAGAGGAGAGTCAAGCACCCTTGCATCTCCCACATCCCCTGCTAATTATATACACTAACTGTGAGATCACACTGCAGTGAGAAAAAATGAAATTCCCAAGTCTTCACTGTACTGCAGTCTTGCACAAAACAATTGCTGACATGCATGATCAGCTAATTTTTAATCAGCTAGGCTGACAGTTTTACAAGCTCAACAAGTATATATATATATATATATATATATATATATATGTGTGCGTGTGTCTACTTTGTAAGAACAAAACCCAGTTACCCGAATCACTCAGTATCAAGACTTCTCTGGTCATCAAAGTATCCGTTAAATTGTGGTTTTGGCGAAGTCGTCTCGATGTTTAGAGATTCGGGTAACTAGTTTTTCAGTCTTTTCAGGTACACCCATGACACACACACACATATATATATATATATATATATATATATATATATATATATATATATATATATGTGTGTGTGTATATACCAACAACAAAAAATGGTGCTCGAATCAAGGTAGGTACAACCAACACTAAATATGCAGATTCACCAAAACTTACTTAAATGTAGAGAAAACATCCAAATAATCCACAAAATGACTTCAGGAAACCAATGTGATATACAGCAGACTGGTTTCGCAATAGCATCATTGGTGCAGTATAGGGACACACCTCTGATGGATTTAAATACCCTCAGCTTAAAGTAACAGTCCCCTATTATTAATGGAAACACAAAAACAACTCACGTGACATTCTAAAAGAATAAAAAAATGGAAAATTCCTCAAGTAGGTTGATATTCACAATATATCATAATTTTGTAATACACATTTAAATTGATATTTAAATAAGTGTTATTACCAGTACTCATTTAAACCAGGCTTAGACATAGCCTCAAGATTTATAATCCTCATTTTTTCTTTATAATCTAATAATTGATGACTAAAGGAGTTGGTAAGTCCCATACCCTTAACACAATCTACCCCTACAAAAATGAAGTGAGCAGAAGCATGTACTCATTTATTTTTACAGAGTGCACTTCTAGGACATTTACAGTTAATATCACTCATATGTACTGCAATTCTAATCTTAAACACCCTAGAAGTTTGACCCACATAGAAAGCTCCACAGTGACAGACAGCCATATAGATAACCCATGCCATAGTACATGTAATAAGGTGTTTAATTGTGAATACTAATAAGGTGTTTAATTGTGAATACTTTTGGTGTATTGACTGATGTAAAAGATTTAGTACATGAAACAACTTTACAATGAACACAGCTGCCACACATTGCACTACCTGCAACCATATTCCTGTGTAATTTCCTATTATCTGTGTTCCATTTTTTAAACCAAGAAAGATGTTCCCCAATGTTTTTGCCCCTTTGATAACCAAATTGACATCAATCACCCAAACATTGAACAAACAATCATCCGTTTTTAATTTTTGCCAGTGTTTATCCAAAACTTCCCTGATTTTAAAAGTACAAAAACAGCAAAAAATAACCAAGAACAGAAAAAGGAGTGCACGGTGACCACAAAAAACAGCAATCTTTATTGAAGCATAAAGCGCTATCCTCCCTTTGAAATGGACTTCTTCAGGTTGCTTCTGAAAGACAATCATCCCTACTTTTGTACTAATTACCAATCACAAACCTGAGGATGACTATCTAGAAGGGTTTATATCAGAACATCGAAGGCTGGTAAGTCCGAAGCTCACAACCTCAAACTTCAAACCCCGAAAGCTGACAACATCAAACCTCAGAATGGAGATTCCCTTTATTGCACTATAGTGCGATCTCGGAGTTGGTATATTTAAGTAGCGGGGGGTGGTGGTGCAGGGGGGCTTGCCACCTTGCATAGAGCATTTTTTTTTTTTTTTTTTGGGTAGTTAACATTTTTTTTTGGTACGTTCAATGTTGTCAGCTTTCGAGGTTTGCAGTTCGAAGTTGTGAGCTTCGGACTTGTAAGCTCTCGATCATCTGATATAGACCCTATCTAGAATATTTGGAGTTACAGTGGATTGTACGTACCAAGGCTGTTGAACCCCCTTGTCTAAATGAAAATGTCTCCCTTAGTAGCTTGTTAAAACTTAAAGTAAAAGTAAACTTTTTTATGTGAAGTTTTTCATTTGAACTTTTACTGTGAATTTTGTTAGGTTATTATTGAGATAAAAGTCACTCTTTATTAAAGTGCATAAGAAAAAATTCAGTATTTTATTGTGGGTGTATATATTTTATAACAATTTTTTGGAATGGTATATAAAAAATGAAGTTTATAAAAGGGAAGGAACTAATTTGTATTGAAGGCATTTTTAAATTGGTTAATTGAGTCTGTTTTGGGATTGATAATTAGTATAAAAGTAGGGGTGATTGTCTTTCAGAATGATTCTGAAGAAGTCCATTTCAAAGGGACAAAAGTGCTTAATGCTTCAATAAAGGTTGCTGTTTGCTGTGGTTACTGTGCACTCCTTTTTCTTTTCCTGATTTTAAAAGTATTACTATAAGTGGTAATAAATCTAGCATTTCTGGACCCAGTCTTTGCCATCCTATCCTTAAGTCCAGTCTTCAACAAATCATCTCTTTCAAAGATATTAGCCAAATTACTAGCCTGCCTAATCAAAGTAGCATCATAACCCCCTTTTAGAAACCTGTTCTCCATGTTCATTGCTTCCAGTTGAAACTCCTCCTGGTTACTACAAATCTTAAATGTAAAAATTGAACATTTGGAATATTCATAACCATATGTTTTGTATGGCAACTACTAACCTCCAACAGGGAATTCTTTGTAAAAGTTTTCTGATATAAGTTTGTAACCATGCTGTATATCACTTTGGTTTCCTGAAGTCATTTTGTGGATTAGCTGGATGTTTTCTCTGCATTTAAGTAAATTTTGGTGAATCCACATATTCTGAGTGCTGGAGATTTCTTGGACGATACACACACACACACAAACAGTAACAATGCATGGTGGCACAACCAGGACAATTCATGACAGATATGGAAAGTAAGCACAAATAGGGAATTTAGAAAGCCAATGCTAGAAAAGGAAATAAATGTGGTATCTGATGAGGGGAATATAGCCATTACATGGGAGAATACATAACAGGCAAAGGAAGACTGGACCAGTCCTTTTAAGTAAGATACCTGAAGCCCAGGTGATACAAGCTCAACTATTATCTTGGGCCCTTTTAAAACTAAGATAAATTCAACTATGGCAGAAGTTGTTGGAGCATGAACTCAGAACAATCAGGATCACATTGGGGAAGGGAAGCATAAATCAAGGCCAGAACAGTCAGTTCCAATACAGGATCCTGTTTTGAGAGACCATAACTGCAGGTGGGAGATTGAATAACTGAGGCTTTTAATTACCTACTCAGAAAGCCGATGATAAAAGCTTATGGGATGGATTCATTAACAACTACACTAAGTGCAGCTATCGCATAGGCAGCACAGTGCACCATGCACACAATTGCATGCTATTTGGTCTTCATTAAATGGCTCTACGCTTGGTGCAGAGCCACACAGCAAAGGTAAATACTACACTATTCTAATCATTGCATAAGTAGCAGAACTTCATACTAAATAGCCAATCTGACATGGCAGAGCTATTCAGGAAGATATAAAGCAATTCTGTACACTCAGTGTAGCCATTTGCCCTGAAATCCAAACCTCCTGGATTACAGCTGTGATTACAATTAGAAAAAAAAGGATGTTAGCCGTTGCTGCCACCATTAACCTGTATGTGCACCAGGCTTTAATTCAAGGTGTTGCTGCCAGACCTCAACTAAGAAGAAGGAGGGTGTTTAGACCCAATTTCAGTTATTATGGACTTCAGAAATTGTAGAGTGAATCCAAGTGGACAGGGAAACACTAGAGGAAATATGCAACCTCTGCTGCCCTTGCCTGAGACCCCTGGGAAATCATAGAGAACCCATCCCAGTAGAAACAAAGGTATATGTAGCATTACATATGTTGGCTACAACTACATTTCAGAGATCCATAGGGGATATATTAGTGGTGCCACAGTTTGCAGCTTCCAAAATATTAAATCTGTGTCTAAATGTAATGCTATAACATTCAAGGGAACATATCTGTTTCCCACAAACCCCACAGAAGAAAACAAGAACCATGTAGGAATTTTATGCAATAGCACTCTTCCCTGAAGTTTTTTGGGGCATAGATTTACACACATAGAGGTAAAAGCCACACCTGGTGAGCAGGAATGAAGGTACACCAACAGAAAAGGATACCACTCTATACATTCGTAGGTTGTCTGTAATATCCAAGGGATTATTTACAGCATCTGTGCAGGTAACCCAGGCAGTTTTCATGACTCACACATATGGCATATCTGTGAGTTGTACATAAAGTTTGCTACAGGTGACTTTCCACAAGAGATTCCAGTGGAGGATGCAGGCTATGCCTAGGAACTGTGGCTCATGACACACATGAGAAACCCACACAACCTTACTGAGCAAGGATACAATATTGCCCATGCTCAAATTAGAAATGTCATAGAACATGTATTTGGCTTGGTCAAATCAAGTTTCCAGTGTCAAGACACCTCGGAAAGTGCCCTGCAGTATGAACCTAACACATCTACTGAAATACTTACTGTCTGTTTCATGTTGTGCAATATCATTCTCAGGAGACACCATCAACAAGGACAACTAGAGACAGGACCACAGTTCCCAGTACCACAGATAGGGCCAGCAGCTCCAGCAGATACAGATGGGAAGCCTGAGAGAGAACCACCAGCTCCAAATGCTGCTAGCAGATGTAGGCATTCACAATATGTCATGACTCTGGCTAAGAGGCAAAGGATAGCACATACACTAACTACCTAAAAGAAAGAATAACAGCCTTAGCACATACAAATATTAAAAAAAATTATTCCTGACAAAATGCACAACCTTTACTTAATCATGTAATGGTTGTATTTGTTTAGAATCAGACACAGGCAACACCCTCAAAGAGATTTTTCACATCTGCACGATTACCAGGATAAGTCTGGAACCTGTATAGAAGAAAGAATATAGTTATATAAATGATTACTGTATATAGTATTATATATATTATGCATATATATTATTATGCATATATTGTATATCGAGTGTTCTATTAGTGTTTTTTTTTATGTAAATGATTACTGTATTATGCAAATTCTCATCTGTCCCTAAGATGATACATGTCCCAGTTGTAGAGTAATGTCAGTAATACCTTATGACTTATGTTTGCAATACGCAGCTATGGATTTTGTCCACTAATGTGAATCAAGCCTTTCATTTGGCCACTGTACATAAACAGTGAGTAGGTCAAGGGTAGCATCATCATCACAAGTATAACAGTAAGCAAGACTTAAATATGTACTTTGATTGCATGAGTAACAGCAGTAACATGAAAACAGTGAGAGTCAACAATTACAGAAGCAATTATACACAACTGATTATGAACGATGAATAGAATAATTTATTCTGCAATGCGGTTTCATTAAAGGAAGGTTCTGAGTAAACAAGCATTAGCTGTCTACTGTCTGCATCAGACATATATGCAACACAAAGTTACAAAGAAATGTTCAATGGGCAGGACACAGTCATCATAAATTGCACAGAGTGGGGGGACCAGGAGTGAGTGTGTGTAAGTAAAACATTTTTTCCCTTAAGTATCTAATTTGCAGGGCCAGTAGCAAGATATGTTTAGCAGTCAACAATACTGCTTTGATAAGTAGTGTGTGTGTGTGTGTGTGTGTGTGTGTGTGTGTGTGTGTGTGTGTGTGTGTGTGTGTGTGTGTGTGTTGGCTTGGGCAAGTATCTGTTGAATGTGTGCATGTCTGCATGAATATAATCAAGCACTGTGCTAGCACTACATCTTGGTATCTTGGACAGGTGTGAGCTGTGCAGGGTAAAGTAGTCAGTTCAGCGTCATCACCCCTGGCAACAAGAACTACCTCTGTCAGGAGTTGCACTGCTAATTCAATGGCCCTGGCTAGAATTTGGGGTGCTACATGACCATAACTGATGTCTGCTGGATGAGCTGTCATGACAACTGCATCCAGGACCACAGCCATGTGGCATATCACATCTGGGTCGGGTCACCACATTTTGCTCAGGAATGTCACAGTAAATGCACATCATTGTCATAAATCTTATTATCATAACTCTCTTTATTGAAATGTGTCTTTACTGCTTACCATAGAAGCCCAATATAATGTATGTAATTATGTAAAACATAACACTGATGAAATTCAATGTAGAATGTACATAGAAAAGTTTTCTTCTTTCGGCTGCTACCATTAGGGGTCACCACAGTGAATCATTGGGGCAGAGAACAAGTGGCAGTGTAGTTTCTTTTTTTTTTTTTTTTTTTTAACAGTGTCAAGTTGCCAGGCCAGTACCCAACCTTCCTCAGAAGACACACACACCTAGGGCCTATTTAGAGTGTCCAATCTACTTGCAGTATGTCTTGGGAACATGAGAGGAAACCAGAGCACCCTGGGGAAACCAACACAAACAAAGGGAGGGCACGCAAACTCCACGCAGAAGGCACCCCAGGTGAGAATTGAACTGGAGAACCTCTTGCTCTGAGGTGACAATGCTAACCACTGCACCACTGTGCCATCCAGAATGCACATAGAAAAGTATGGTGTACCTAACATTTTTGTTGTAATTACTGAGTTCTCACACGTTGTATTTATGACAGCATGTGTTAGTAAGTATGTATGTAACTTAACCTGCCATGTCCTACTCAGGTCATGCAACTGCATGTCTCTAAGATGTATTTACAAACACAATCAATGTCTTTCACAAAGAAGTACAGTTCCATGACTAAGTAAACTCACAGATATAGACATATCTTATGCATGTGGACATTCAGTCTTAAATTATTATACCTGTAATTAGAATGTTAACAGGTGAGCTCTCCTGTGGCATTGACAGGTAATCAGCAACGTTTAACATTTTCACCTTTATATTCTCTTGTATTTGATTCCTAGGTGGTACTACTCAATCTTACTACTGCCTAACTGCCGACATGCCAATATGTCACAAGTCATAACATTTTTCCTCAAACAAACCATGATTATAACCAACATCATAAAGCATATCAAGGTTTAACACTGGAATATGTCTCTTTAATTAGAGCATCACACATGGCCAAATCTCAATGCCATTTTTAATACCATCTGTGCTTCTTGGTGCACTCATTGCCAGTGTGTTTGGTAAGCCATTGCTGTGCTTCCAGTTGCACAAATGTAGTTGACAAGGCTGTGCGTCTTTGGGCAGAAGTAGTTTCAGATGAGATCTGAGTTGGGTGCCAGTTCATACCTTTATTTCTGGCTTGACTATTACAGACATCTCTGGTGAAGGTGCAGATGGTGTGCCATTTAGAGCACAAAAGTGGGGTCTTGAAGCACTACAGCAGGGGGAATATACCAGGTCTCAGAATAAGGCTGCCTCTGTTGCAGCTGGCATCCCTTGCACTAGGGAGCAATGTTGTCGCCACTACAGTGACATGAAGAAGCACAAGGGAACCTCCTCAGCTGATGGAAGGATGAATTTAGGACAGCAAGCACCCCTCAGTTATGTCAATATACTGACCTATAACCTGTCTGTGATATGACATCAATTATCTAGCCAGGCAACGTAGTTATTCATTATGCGTTCATATATATATATATTTTTCTATTGTACAGTTACAAAAGCAATTTCAGAAAAATATGAGGCATGTCAGTTGAGACAAACTTGGCCCAGAGAGGCACAGGGTAAATATGCATCTATTCTGATTGCAAGGCACAAAAGCTTTCTCACTTCATCACTACTTATCATCTTGAGCAGACATACCTTAACTTTAATATCAAGCATATATGCCTGCCCCAATAGCTCTTAGTTATTCCATTAGGCAATGAGTGCATCAGATTTATTGTGTGTGGGTTCAATACCCACAAACAGATATTCATTTTTTTACAGGGTGATATTTATAAGATAATTTAACTTCAATACTGTATGATATTAACAATTCAATGTTTGCAAATGCAGTTACTACATCACAAATCAGATATCTGACATGACACAGTAAAATGCATGATTCAACTACTCATATCATCTCATTGTGATAGACTGATTTTAGAACACATTCATGCCTTCCCATCATATCTGGATGTGGCAAAGATGTAATTATGTATTTCTCATATTGTTTTATGCATTGAAATAATTAAGTAATGTGACATGCCATTGATCTAATTCTTTCATTTTTTGTCTACCCCCAACCTTTGTCTCTCTTTTTTTTTTTATTTTATTTTATTTTTTTTTTTTTGTAAACTGCAGTGGCACCACCACAAGTAGCACAAACACTCAGCACATATGGGTTGCAACCTGATCGGGTAGCTGTGATCTGGCTGCTGGTGCAGTGGTACCTCTTGGAGCAATAGTAGTTAAGGTGGCCATTTTGTCACCTCACAGGGGATAACAGAGCTGGTGGAGGGCATTATGAAGAGGGATGTCAGTATTTGAATAAGCAGGGTTGAAAAGGTCCTGCATCATATTGCCAGAACAATGCCACCTCTGGCACTGACCCAAGCAACTGACACAGGAGAAACTGTTGACAGTTCTGAGGATGAGAACTAGACTCTCACTGTTTTCAATCTGGATGTGGGTGCACCTCCAAGGTCCCCCTACCCGACTCTGTCCAACCAAGAAACATTTACACAGGTGTAAATATAAGAAGAACACTAAGATAACAAGAGGAGAGAACAGAACTGAGAGGTATGTCACTTTGAGTTTCTCAAATGTATAATGTGGCAGGTGGAGAGAAAAAAGCAACCATGGAGGGAGCAACAATTGAAAATAACATTTATTTGGACAAAAATGCTTTATTAATATATTTTCAATGCTATAATCTTTCTTTGAATTATTTTGTGCAAAAGCAAAGAACCTTCAATATTATTAATTTATCAAATATAAATATATTGCAGGATGCAGTTAATGTTTTACGTAAAGAATTGAAGCTTGTACCAACAGTTACTCTCAGGTAGATTGACTAAGAAATTGATATGTTTAATTACTTAGAAAATTACATGTAAAGCTACTTTTGGTAGTAACACAGAAAATAGTTAAAATGATGGTGAATTATTACAAGATTCAACTAACAGTGTGTTGAATTTTTCTATTGATGACATCAAAGATGAAGTGAATGAAGCACAATTCTGAATCAATGCTTTAGCGGAGGGCATAACCTCTAAAATCATGTTTATGACGCCATTTGTAATTAAAAATACTATTTTTTTAAGTACATTCAGATATGTAGTGTGAGTGCAATAAATGTTTTAGATGGAAGGTGAAATATAATCTGAGTTGAAGTCCTTATAGGAGGAAGAGGAAATTATAATAAAAACATCAGATAAATGTTCTATTGTAGCAATATTAGGAAAACAAATTACAAGAGGGTATGTTTAGATATACTTGAAAAAAACAGATCGCTATACTGTATTACAATGTGATCCATTGCCATGGTTTCAAGCAGAGTTACAGAAAATTTTAGATAAGAAAGTACAGTTAGATTTTATTTCATAGAAAGGAACACAAAAATATGTTATTCAAAATTACAAACTCCTATATTTTATGTTACCAAAGGTACATAAAAACACGCAGCACCCCAGGAAGAGCAATAGGGGCAGGAATGAAAGGGTTTCCTGAGACATTGGGAAATGTGTTTAATATTATATTGTATCCATGTGGTAAGAAAATGCAGTAATTTATTCTGGATAGCTCAGACTTGATTGATAAACTGGAATGAACACAAAATTATTATTGAATTACTTTTATATGGAAGTATTCAACATGAATAAGGTTTGATGACAGTTGTGATGCTGGAGGATATACTACAAAGTGCCATCATTACAGAATTAGTTGGATGTGCATTAACACATGATTGTATCTGGTTTGGTGATCATTTTCATTTGCAGAAAATGGAATAGCAATGAGGTCATGCTATGACCCAACATACACTAATATGCTCATGAATAATTTCAAAATGGAATATATTTATAGATATCAGGGTGTTGCATGTTTTAATGGTGCAGTAGTGCAGCGGTCAGCATTGTCACCTCACAGCAAGAGATTCCTTGGTTCAATTCTTGGCTTGGGTGCCATCTATGCAGAGTCTGAATATCCTCCCTGCATCCGTGTGAGTTTCCTCCCACAATACAAAGACATGCGTCTGGAGCATTTCTCCCTGAGCATCCACTGAAAATTGGTTCATTCCAAGTTGGACTTTCCCAATAAATAACGTTATATTATTGATGGCCTATTATTTATTGTAAAGGGGCAATGACTTACGTATAAAACATTTCAATATACTTAAATAGAAATGCTATGGATTTGAATTAGCTCCATTTCATCATACCCATTTTATTCGATATCTGAGCCTATTAATTTTTGTGGGGGACAGTAGGATAAAATGGAAGGTAGGAAGACTTGAGACAGGAGCATCAGTGAATTTCTTGCATGCAAGTAGTGATCATGATAAAGGTCTGATCAATTCATTACCACACAGATCGATGGCAAGAATATACAGACTATATTCAGAAGCTGATGACTGTAAAAATGAACTGGAACACCTATACAGATGTTATACATTAGAGGCTATTTCAAGTGACAGTTACTGAATGCTGTATCTAAATTTTAGGATAGACCCATACTAGATGATCTTAAAAGATGTACTGCTCTTTTTGTTTTCACACATAGTTATTGTGTAAACAGAAATACAGAAATTGTTAAAAAGCACTGGCATATACTGATATCTGATGAAGAACTTAAGAAAATTCTTCCCTCATCCACATATTTGTTTTAAGAGGTAGTATTGTAGCAGATAAACTTGTCCACAGTCTAGTTGTAAATAAACTCATAAAAACTAATAAAGAATTAGGGAATGTACTGATTGGATATTATGGAGTATGAAAATATATGCTGGAAGTAAAGACCTGTATATAGAACGATATAGAGCATAGCACAAAACAATCCATAAACTGTCAGTCAGAAGGGGCAATCATGTTATAATTCATGAATATTCTTGGTTTTTATAGGGAAAATAAAAAGAATGGCAACGAAGATTTTGGAGCATATCTATTATGTAAGAAAAGGAAATCAGTCAAACCATAGCAAGACATATGCAGGCTACTGCACAAAGACTTGAGAAAGTAAGGTACGTGTTCTTCTTCAATACTCCCCTGATATACAAATGGTGGTAAAAGCTGGTTGCAGCAAAAAGAAATTTATTTTATATTGAAGTATACAGCCTGTCAACCTCTTGGTTTAAATGTTAATATTAAACATGATTGGAAATGTAATGTCACTTTAAGAACTGTTTTAAATATGTATGCCTTTGACCATTTAATGCTGAAAAAGAATGATTGATGGTCGTTAGACTTTGTCCCTTTGAAATCTGGAGAGACAAGGTGCCAGGGGGTTTAAACTTTGAATAAAAGCTAAGTTTGTTAATGGACAAGTGTGTCCGATATATATATATATATATATATATATATTAATATTAATATGCATATATAGATAAATACATGGATAGATAGATAGACAGATAGATACATAGACAGACAGAGATTAGATAGATAGATAGATAGATAGATAGATAGATAGATAGATAGATAGATAGATAATTTCTAACAAAAATTGTGCAAATAAACTTACCAAGCAAGACCTTTGATCTAGCAGCACACTAATCTTTGAAGAGTTAAAAAGATGTAATCATTATGGTGACATATGGTGAAGAAACTGTTGCAAAAGAGAGTAAAATCCCATGAGTGGAGGAGCTCCCTGGTCAGCCTCAGCAAGAAGCTGAAAGCCCTTATAAGATCCTCCAAAGCTAGCTACGAAACCAAACCACCACTAATTCTAAGGACATCCACAAAGCATTCTATAGCTATGTCAAGAATCTCGATTGCAACACCCAGATCTGCTCTGAGTTACAGCACAACGGCACGAAAATTACAGAACCAACTGATATTGCCAACATCCTGGCAGATAGATTCACTGCTAACTTTACCCCCCCCCCACCCCCTAAAGGGCCCATATCTATACAGGAAGAATGCAGAGTCCCTGTAATCACAACTACGCAGGTAAAAGCTGCACTCTCTAAAGCCAAAAACACAGCATCCATGGGACCAGACAACATCCCAGGCTGCGTTTTACACGAACTTCAGAACAAACTGGCTCCCCACCTAAGCACCATGTTCACTAATAGCCTCGCATCAGGCTTTGTGCCCACTGAATGGCACACAGCAATAGTTATCCCACTTCACAAAGGGGGAGCCACCACTGATCCTGGGAACTATCGCCCTATTTGCCTGATGAGCGTGGTCTGCAAGGCCATGGAACATATCATCATGGAACTCATAAACAAAGACATTGGTAACCTCCAAACTCTGGATCCCACCCAGTTCAGTTTTGTGAAAGGCAGATCATGCCTCCTGAACCTGATCAACTTATTTGAGGTAGTCACCAAAGCTGTAGATGAGGTTAAGGTGATTCACACAGCCTATCTTGACCTCACCAAGGCTTTCAACACCATCCCCCATTCTGGAATTATGAGCTAAACTCACTAAAATTGTATAAATCTCTACATAACAAGATGGGTTGCCAACTGGCTCACTGACAGAACCCACACTGTAAAAGTTGCAGACTCCATATCTGACCTCAAACCAGTAACAAGTGGAGTACCACAGGGTTCACTCCTGGGACCTCTCCTGTTTGGTATCTACGTCTGTGAAGTACAGGCTAACACAGAAGGCCTCTGGCTAACCAAGTTCGCAGATGACTGCAAACTAGGAGCCATAGTCAAGTCCCCAAATGATGTGGACATCCTACAGAAGGGCCTCGCTGAGACAGATGCCTGGTGTCAGAGCCATGGCTTCAAGCTCAATGCCAAAAGGTGCAGTGTCATCCCCTTTGGTAAAAACTCTGTACCCATGAACTACCACATAGGCAGCAATCTACTTAATACTGAATGTGTGATAAGGGACCTTGGGACACAGGTGGACATAAGTGTCTCCTTTGATAGTCACATCGCCACAGTAGTCAGTAAATCCTTCTATGTGGCACACCTCATCATTAAAGGCTTCTCATCCAGGAAAAAAGAGGTTATTGTTCCCCTCTACTCGACACCCATTAGACCCATTATAGAGTACAACTCCCTTTTTGGAATGTACCTCAGAAGACATCTGCAGCAGATGGAAAGGCCACAGAAGTACCTCACAAAGAGGATTACTGGCCTCAAACAGATGCCCTACACTGACCGTCTCAAAAAACTCCAGCTTTACTCCATAGCATATCGCCTACTCCGAGGTGATCTAAGCCTAACATATAAAGCTATGTCAAACCCAGAGCTGTTGGACATGCTACACCTAAAGAAATCCCAATCCCTCCAAGCTACATGCTCTAGGGACCTAAACCTTGTCACCACAATAAATAGGACATGTTGAAGGAATAGATTTCTGTCCCAGAGACTTCCCATACTCTGGAACAGGCTACCCATCTATGTCAAGCAAAGTTCTTCATTAGAACTCTTCAAGAAAAATCTTGATAAGTGGATGGGAAATAGGAAATACACCCAGGGGATTACTTCTGTGTCTCTGCTCGACAGGGGCACAGGAAAATAACTTTCTTGGGTGGCATAAGCCAGGGAACCTTGCTGGCTAGGCTTATGCAGGCCCTTGGGCCAATAGCCTAGTACCTACCTATGAACATGTGTTACAGCTATGGATTTCTTTACCCATTCATAGCAAAAACTGCTAACTATTAAATCCTACTTGATCAATAGAGATTCTATACAAATTTCACATAAAAATCTAAATAAATGTGGGATAACTGATCTAATAAGTATCCTTACATGTCTATAATTGTGCCATCCACAGTTAATGTAAATATCATTCATAGTTGCCTTCATATAATTTTGTATCTATAGATAGAGCATACCTAAATACATCCTAATACCATGCACATTAATAATCTGTTAATTCTTTTCTCCACCATTCTGCACTTATTACTATTTTGTTCTGACTGTAATTATATCATTGCTATCAACATTTTTCTTCCACTTTACTACTACCTAAAATTTTTCATTTCATATTACTTCGATTTTCCTTCTGTACTTTTCTTTTTTCTGTTCTCTTTTGTACTTTCCTAATTTCTTTCATTCCCTTCTCTAATCCTTCCCTGCGGAAATGTCTCCACTCCTACTTTAAGTTCTATACCACCTAAACGAATGCTGTAATAATTGTTCCTCCCCACTCAGTATTTGGACTACAAATCAGCTTTCTTGTTTTCTTTTTGATCTTGAGACAACCCAGAAATGAATATATAAAACAGTTATTAACTATAATATTAAGCTGGATATGATATTTGAACCTTTAACCTAGGAACTTAACTTTGTGCACACAATCATATGCATTATCATGTTTCTACTTTTGTGGACTCAGCAGTTATAAGGCATTCCACATCATAAAATTTGAATTCCTGTTCAGGATGTCATCCATAAATGATAGCAACACTATATATTAATTAGTATTTTTCCATTTCAGAATTTCACATAGTTAACTAAATGAGCTAGATACACTCCTCTTTATTTTCAACAAACCATCTTACCCTACATAGTACAAGCCTTCCTTCAATACCCATAATTATTTTTATATGTTGATAGGTGTTTACTAGACTAACGACAACAAGGGCCTTTTTAAGCTTAGCCATGCATCCCAAATCTCTGACAAGTTCTGATACCCTTGATAAGTATAACCATGGGCCTGGGAGATGAACCATTTACAGGTTACGCATGTCCATAAGAGACATAGGTGCCAAACTAGGGATGAATTTTTGGTTTCCCATCCAATTGTCCAAGTTGCACTTGAATTGGGTTAGGGAGGAACTCTGCTTCACATAGATGGGGAGCCTGTTCTATAGATGGGGTAGTCTCTGGGATACATACCTATCTCTCCAGCAAGTCCTATTTATATCACAGGCAAGGTTTAAGCCTTTAGAATGGGTAATTCTGGTGCTGTTTGTTTTGTGGATATGCAAGAGGTCTATTAGAGTGGGGTCTGACAATGCCCTGTATGCCAGACATAGATCTGCCCTCAAAAGCCACTAGGAGACAGAATACAGGGATAGGGCCTTGAGATGGTCCACATAGGACACTTTACTTATGACCTGTATTCTTTTAGTGAGTAACCTCTGTGAATGTTCCAGATGGATATGCCTGGTTAGGTATATAACAAATGGGGCACTGTACTCAATGATAGGTCTGATGAATGCTGAATGCAGTGGAACAATGACTTCCTTGGACTTACTGTATATGCCATACCTTTGTTTATAAGTTCTGCAACACAGAATGATTTTCTCACCATTGTAGACACATGATGGTGAAAGGCTAGATTACTATCTATGTGTGTCCTAGGTGCCTGACTACTGGGTCAACTCTAAGAGGTGTGCTGTCAATATGATAATTACCAGGGATGGATGACTTCCCAAAGGTACTATTATGCCTTTCTTGTTATTTAGTTTTAGCCCATGGCTCTGACACCAGTTATTTGCCTGTGTCAGCCCCTCCTGGAGAACATTTGTGTCAGTATGAGATTCAATGACTCCTCCCAATTTACAATCATCTGCAAATTTAGTCAGCCAGAGACCACTGACATTGGCCTTGACTTCAAGGAAGTAAATGCCAAAATGGAGTGGAACAAGAACTGATGCCTAAGGGACTCCACTTGTGACTGGCCTCTTTGTAGCAGTGGACCCCCAAATTCTAACTTCCTGGGTCCTGTCTGTGAACCAGTTGGCTATCCACTGGGTGATATGTGGGTTTGTACCTAACGTTTTGAGTTTGTCAACAATGCCTGTGTGGGGTATTGTGTCAAATGCCTTGGCCAGGTCAAGGTAGGCAGTGTGAATGATTTTGCCCTCATCCTTTGCTTTGGTGACCTTCTCAAAGAAGTCCACCAGGTTGAGTAGGCATTATCTGCCTTGACGAAATCAAACCTGGGTTGGGTCCAGTATCTGGAGGTTTATTATATCTTTGTTGATCATCTCCATGATAATTCTTTCCATGGCTTTAAATATAAGACTAGTGAGACTTATGGGTCTGTAGTTTCCAGGGTCTGTAGATGGCCCTCCTTTGAGCAGTGGGATAGCTGTTGCTTTTCTCCATTCATGAGGCACGAAACCTGTTTGGAAGCTACAGTTAAAGATTAATTCCAGAAGCCCTGATAGGTCATGTTTCATGCTATTTAGAAGGCATCCTGGGATATTGTCTAGGCCCGTTGATGCAGTGTTCTTGGCCTTAGAGAGAGCATTAAGGACCTGTTCCTTAGTGATAATAGGGGGGAGTTATATTTGATGATATTTCCTGAGGGAAGGTTGAGGGTGAGAGATGGGTCAAGTTGGAGCTCAATTTATCAACCAGGAGGTTTGCTATATCTTCTGGCTCAGGCTCAATATAGGTGGCTCCATTTACAATGAGCTCTGCACACAATTGTGTATTGCCTTTGAGGTTGCAGACATAGCTAAAGAATGCTTTGTGGTTGTCCTTGGCCTGAAAGGCCAAACTTACCTCATATTTGGTTTTGGTTGACTTTATTTGTCCTCTAAGTTTCTTGTTTAGCTTGATGAGTGTGCTTTTATCCCTCTGGGTGCTGCACCTCCTAATTTTTGCCATGATTTGCTTCCTCCTGTTATACAGAATATTAATTTTGTGATTCCACCAGGATGGCTTTTTTTTTAGTTAGTTCTGTTCTTCTTCCTGGGTACGGCTTCCTCTATGCAGCTCTTAATATGCTTGTACATGGTTTCTGTGAACAGTTCTAGGTAGGCAGCAGTGTTCTCAGGGTTTACAAGGGCTTGAAATTTTGCCAGGTTCTCTCACTTAATAGCAGGAGGTTAGCCTTAGAATAGTTCCTGAATATTTCAGGTTTAGCTGGGGGTCCAGGTTTTATTTTTACTTCAAAGGAGACCATTCTGTGGTCTGACATTACCACAGAAGGCATAACAGTAGGGGGTGTGCAGCAGTTTCCCATATTAATGAGGTCCAGATCCAGTATGGTTTCACCCCTGGTTGGTATATTGACTATCTGGTCCAGGAAGTTTGTGTTTATAAAATCCAGGAATCTCTGTGCATGTACATTTGGTGTTGTATTGGATTCACAGTTAATACTGGGGTAATTAAAGTCATCCATGAATATGGTATTGGGTTGGATGGTTAGTGTTTATAATAAGTTTAAATCATAATTTTAATATATGTCATCCTTTGCTAAATGCTTCTATTACCTTTATTACTGTAAACATACTTAAATGGTCTGAATAAGTCACTTACAATCTCTGTCCCATATTATGCATAAGGCACAATCATACAGTCCAACTCGAAACAAATCCCCAAACTAATATTTCACCTTTTCATCTTTCCTGGCAATAAGATTAGTCTTCCTTTTCTTCTTCCTTCATACCCTCAATCAGAAATCAAGCAATGCAATACATTGTCTGTTGCCACATGCCAACTTAATGCTGAATTCGATATTCTAGTTTTCTCCATTGCTCCTAGCCCAGATAATTAAGTCTTTCTTATCAGCATTTGTCAATGTTGAAATAAAATAGCATGGTATTATTAAGTGCTGTGATTATATAATGTGTTCCATCAGACTTCAATAATTATATGACTTGAAAAGGCAAAAGAGAAATTTGAATGTATAACACTGAGAGGAACCCTTAAAACTACAGTCAGCCTTTGGGCTTCCTATCTGGGAAATACCCTACTCATCATAATAGTCAACCATATGCACCCACTCTGTTCACCAAATAGTTCTGCTCCATCTTCTTTAAGCATGCCATAACCTTAATCCATCTTATGCCTCAGCTCCCTTCCATCATGTCTACACATTTAAACAATCAGAAGGAGACACAATAAACCTTAGTGTACTACTTGTTTTTATTACTAAATATTTAGTCAATTACACAATTTTATGCACTTATCATCTTTCAGGACTATAAAGCAGATGACTGTGTTGGCCTGAAAAGGAAGTTATGATATCAAACAGCAAGTATTCTCTCTTTTATACAAATTATTCAATTTAAATTGCATTTGTTACTACTATTATAGACACCATCTTTAAGACGAGACAATTGAAAGCTCTTTAAAAGTTATTTTTATACCCAAAGTGTGCCCACTTCCATTACTTCATCTTGGACCTGTCTGTTTATATTGAAGAATCACAAAGATCACCTTGTTACATCTGCATTACACCTTCACAATCATAATGCCAATTGTATTTTACAGTGTAATTATGCCCAAGGTCCAGAGTCCTTTCAGATCTATGTGCCTTTATAACCTAGTCATATACATGTTCAAGGGTACTGTTTTCCTATAATGTAATCAATAATCATGTCAGAATCATACAGTTTGTTGGGGAGCATGGCCAAGATGGCTAACTGAGAGCAGCAACTGGTGAAAGCTCTTAGCTCTGTGACTGAAAACTTTTCTCTGATAGAAAATGTAATCACAAAATTAAAATTTGAAGAGGTTTGCTAACCAATTTTATTCATTAATAGTCACAGACAAAAATTGTAGCTTCAAGTTCTTCAAAAACAATAGATTTTTTGATAGAATTTTAACTGTCTGATTAAGAGACTTCAATACGAGTCACTCAAGAAATGGTACTCAGGATTCTTGTGCTAAAAAAGACATTCAGTCAATACTATCTAGTATACAGGATATATCACTTAAAATAGACAAACTGGATACAAAACTAGAATGTTTCAAAGAAGAGATTAGAAAGAGGATGGAACATTTTGAAGCTATTTTGAAACAACAAGGGGCACAAATCAGCAGTATGGAAGAAACTTTGAATGATCATGAAAGCAGAATAACTCAAGGTGAGTCTCAGACTGAATTTCTTTTAAAATAAAATAACTGGCTCATAGAAAACTCAATGATTTAGACAATAAACTGAGGCAAATAACATTAGAATTTATGGTATACTTGAAAAGTATTGGGGAGACAATATAATAAATGTCTTACCTACCTGGCTACGTAAAACATTAAATCTACCTGAAACTTTATCTTTTGGAATTGAAAGAGTGCATACAACTAAAAAGGAAAATCACTACCATGCTCAATTATAGTTAAGTTCATGCCTAGCTTAGAAAAAGATCAAATATTAAAAGCAACATGGTCCAGCCCACCTATTAAAATAGGTTAACATGTTGGCAGATTTGGCGATGGCAATTCCACTAAAGAAATGAGTAAAAGAAAATCCTGTTTACCACTGATCAAGAAACTTAAAAAGAACAATATTAAAGCCATGTTAGTGTTTCTGCAAAAATCAAATTATTCTTTTCTGAAGAAACCAAAATATTTAACATACTGGAGGAGGCATCTACTTTAGTTAACAGCAATAAAATCCTTAACACTGAAGAACTGTAGGGGAACAGTATATCTCTGAAGAGACAGAATAAGCTGAATTCTTGGAAAACTGTTTCTAAAACTAAAAAGCCTAAAAGCAAATGACTCTTATTCACTGATTGCTGAACTATTATTTTCTGAAACAATAGATTTGCCTTTTAAGTAACAGGCTTGTACTGGACTTTAAGACTCAAAACATATGTAAGTATGTATTTATATTTCAAGTTAAAGCATTTTTTTCATTCTGAGGAAAATAAAGTGTAAGTTTTACTGTGTTAATATATTTACAGTGAAACACTTAATATGTTTTATTTAACTAAACCTATAAGTGTGTTTCTAAATGTTAAACAAATACTTTCTGTAAGAAAATGTCATTATACTATAAGCAATAGAACTGGTAACTTTAAAGCTATGTAAGTTAAGAAATTTTATTTTATTTATTCAATATAACTTAGTATGTGCATAGCTGAGTTAACTGAATGTCAGCTCTAAGTAATATAATAATTGGAAGACTTAAAGTGCAGGTGATTTTATTTTCCTTGCTCCTATGTAACGCATCTCTTTCCCAGGTAATTTATGAAACAACAAACTCACTGAAAAAGCTTGAGAACAAAATAATGTTCCATTTCTTTAGAATGCTACAATTTTTCCACCTTGAGCTGGGCTAAAGAAAATCTATGTGAAAGTTCATCATTGATATCTATGAAAGAAGAAAAATAACTTGCTATTTTTTTTCTTTTCTCGAGTATATATGAGAAATCTACTAAAAATAACACCTCTGGTAAGACAAAAGCTATAGTAATGTTATAACATTATATGATAAAAAAATGCGTAGTAATCCCCTTTGGAAAAAACAGAGTACCCGCAAACTACAACATAGGAGGTAATCCCCTGAAATCTGAAGATGAAATAAGGGATCTAGGGACCCAAGTAGATAGTCAGCTCTCCTTTGATAACCATGTTGCCAAAGTGGTTAGAAAATCCTTCTATGTGACCCATCTGATAACGAAAGGGTTCGCATCAAGATCTAAGGATGTAATGGTGCCCCTCTACTCTTCCCTCATCAGACCCATTATTGAGTACAATGCACCAATTGGAATGAACCTGGCAAGACATCTCCAGCAGCTGGAGAGACCACAGAGGTACCTAACCAAGAGGATTACTGGCCTCAAACAGTTGCCCTATGCAGCAGATTGAAAAAGCTAAAACTGTTCTCTGTTGCATACCGCCTTTTCAAAGGTGATCTCTGTCTAACGTACAGAGCCATGTCCAACCCAGAATTGTTAAACATGCTCCATCTTAGCAAAACCAAATCTACTCGAGCTACATGCTCTAGGGATATAAACCTCAACACAACAATGAATAGAACATGCTGGAGGGATAGATTCCCTTCGCAGAGACTTCCCTTACTATGGAACAGGGTCCCGATCTACATAAGACAGAGCCCCTCACTATCACTCTTCAAGAGGAACCTTGATGAGTGGATGGGTAACAGAAAGTTCACACCGGGGATCACACCAACAGCACTACTAGATAGGGGTCAAGGGTACTAGCTGCTAGTACAAGGGTCTAAGGAACTACTAAAGGGGAGGTGAATACCGCACAGCATGGCTGGGCTAATATATGCCTTTGGGCAGATAGCCCAGTACCAACCCATGAACCTATATATGTAATATGTAGTAATGTAACATATAATTTGCTAACGTTTTACATATTAACAGCTTATGTTGCAGTTTAACTTTAACTATACCTATTAACAATACCTATTAACAGAAGTAGATTTGGATGTTTGTTACTGATTAGAACAGCTTAAAAGAGCTAAGAAGAAGGAAAAACTTACTGAGGAAATTAGCAGCTGCTGTGTGCTATGAGTTGTCATTTTCACATGTTGTAGCCAGATTCTGATGTCAGCATCAGCATGTAAAGCTTAGATCAGAACCACAGTTTACAGTGGTTAAACACATGGATCTGAATTAAATATGGAGGAATTCTTTTATATATAGACAAAGATTGCTTGTAATATTAGACAATAAGTATAAACATCTTACAAATATGCATATACACAAGGAATGCAATAGTTACTATAAAAGATTAATAAAACAGCAGTATCAGTAAATTAAAAACAATATGTATGCATACTACAATAATTAATAGAGCGATGAGAGATTTTACAAATACAAGATATCTAGAATAAGGTAGAATACTAGTAGGAAAGTTAAACAAAAATATATTTAAACAACAAACTGCTCTTAAGAAAGATGTCTATTACATATACTTCCATATTACAGAAATGTGAATGTACAAGATCTCATATACTTTACATAAAAAATCGTATAAAATATTTCAAAATAATATGAAAGGTGAAATTTAAAGCTTGGTCATGTGAACTTTGAAGCTTTTCACATGTTGAATGTTATTAGATTAACTAAGACTACCTAAAATAACTCCGTTCATAAGTCAAAGTTGAAACGTGAGTGCTTTATTGCTGAATCAGTGCATTCATTTGATAGAAAGGGAAAGCAGGTTTTTCAATATGTTAAAATCTGGGAAAGGAGAATGGGATTTCAATTGAACACATTGTAACTTTTGAATACAATATAGACTGCAATTCTTTTTTTTTTGACTCCACAGAAATAATAAGACATTCACTTTGATCTCAAGTAATGTGCATATTTTTATGAAGTAGTTTAATAATCCAATTTTTTTAAATATTTTGAAATTTGATGTGTTATGAGTATTACATAAATTTGAAATATATGCACTTGTACTTTAAAAACTAATTCAGAGTTTTTTGCTAGAGCTATAAAATGTGTTTGTGTGTGTGTGTGTGTGTGTGTGTGTGTGTGTGTGTGTGTGTGTGTGTGTGTGTGTGTCTTTTGACATGAAAAATACATTGATCTCTCTTTTGTATTATAGTTTAGTATGATAAGATTACCTGTGACCTGGAAGCTTGCACTCTATTCTACTTATTTAGAGATCTAGTTATAATAATGTTGAATGAGTCAATATTTTATATAAGTATGGATATATATATATATATATATATATATATATATATATATATATATATATAAAATCTGTCAGATTATTTAATGTCTATGATTAATAGAAGAAAATTATTAAACGTATATGTAGTAATGGGGGCATAGTTTTAAATAGCAAAATATATAACTAAATTAATAGTCTCTTATTATTTTGACCTATATATAATATTATATTAATTATTCATATGTCATGGTAGCTTTTGGCTAGTTGTTTGGATGAATTTTTAGGTGTTGCAAGATAGAATGATAATTTCATAGTTTGACTATTCAATAGGCAGACTAGGAACTTTGGTATCCATGATAGGTTGTGTTTTATTGGTATTATATGCAGTTGTAGTTGTAGACCTGCCTTTGTTTTTATTTCTGAATTTTAGTAGTTTAGTTTGTAGAAAGGAAGAATTCAAAAAAATCTGGAATGTCAAGATAGTCTCAGAGGATAATTAAATTAATATAGTGGATAAATGTTTCATATTATCTTTTAAAAGAAATCTTTTTAAATTGACAATATGGATAGCTTTAATCTATTATATGTTAATGTAAAGGGACTAAATAATGGCAACAAAAAATCATTAATGAGATATCTAAAACTACATAGAGGGGATACTATATTCTTGCAAGAGACTCACTTGATAGATAAAGATATACAATATTTAAATAACTTAGGTTAGAAATACTGTCACCTGCTATTTTTAACAAAAACAGGAGATAAACTACTATACCTTGGAGAAAATCCACCACAATGCATAAGTTCATGTAATCCTTTAATGATCCTAAAGGAATGTATGCATTTTGCAATAGTTAAATATAATGGCAAACTCTATACATAAGCTAATTTTTACTGGATCTCTGGAAAAGGTGCAAGAGTGGCTAAAGATTACTTAAACATACTACAAAGTCATTGGAATTGATAGTTTAATTTAACAGGGTATTTTAACTTTGTATCTAGTACAGAAGATACAAGTGAACAGAAAAAAGCTAAAATGCTGGCATCAGCTGATGCACTAAATAGATGAATTAGCAATAATAAATTAGTTGATTTACTAGTAAAATCAGAAGATAAGTCACAGTCATTATTCTTATGCACATAGGACGCAAACTAAAATTGATAGGATTTATGCCTCTATAGATTTACTTAATAAAGTGAATTATTTTAAAACTTTTTCATGTCCTCCATCTGATGATAATGCACAAATTATTAATATGGTAATGGATATAAGGATATTTCAGATTATTTATAGAATCCCAGTATATATGATTAAATTAAAAGAGTTTAAGAGTTACCTTAAGGAACAAATCAAGGATTTTTTATCTTTGAATGATAATGGTCAGGTTAGTAAATCATACTATGGGACTCCTTAAAAATGTATATTAAAGGTAGAATGGGAAAATGGGGTAGTAACAAAAAGAAAGAATGGGATAAAGAGTTGCTAGAAATAACAGATGGAATACGCAAAGAGAGGTTTGAACAACAAAGAAATTAGATAATACTGAAATCATTAAAAAATTAATTACAACATTTCAAACAGTTTTAACCCATAAAAATTAATTACAGCATTTCAAACAGTTTTAACCCATAAAGCGGGGATAGCTTTAGATAAAATAAAATTGCATAGTTATGCAATGACTTCAAAAAATCTACATAGATTAGTGAATAGAAGTGAAACGTTAAGCAAAAAGGCACAAATAAATAATATCCATATTCTTCACATTAATAAACGTACGTCAGATATAGAGGAAATGCTTAATATTTTTAAAAAATTCCATGAGGATCGCAATAAAGATAAAAATAATAATTCAGATGATTCTAAAATTGACAACTATGTAAAGAAAAATGTTACTTGTAAACTAAATGGCAAACATAATTCAGTTGAATAAGCCTATTACACTGATAGAAGTTAGAGAAGCTTTAAAAAAAGGTAAAAATGGTAATGCTCCAGGGTTAGATGGTTTAAGCATGGAATTATATAGTCTGTTTCTGATAAATATCTTAGAATTAATGAGTGACATTTTCAAGATAATTCAGGGACACAAAATAATTCCTCATTCATGGAAATTTTCTGTAATTTCACCTATACTTAAACAAGGAAAAGATAATAAGTTAGTCTCCTCATATAGACCTATTTCATTATTAAATGTAAGCTACAAAATACTTCTATTTTCTACTGACCAGTTAATATTATACATCAATAAGAAATTAAATGAATTTGTGGATAATATGAGTGAAGAAGAACAGAACACGACTCCCCTATTATATGACTATATGAATGCTGTTATCAAAGGTCGAGTGACATACAAAGGAAGCTAGTCCAAGCTGTATAAGTTAATTATAAATAATAATAGTAATAATTTTGATGCAAAATTCTGGAACTTTTTAGATTGTGGTGGATTCAACAATAGATGGTAAGAATAAAGCTTTGATACTTAAATCAGTTAGTCAAACTTCTTTAAGTTTATACTAGAAAGTTTTTATGTGGAAATATATACATTGAATGTTTGATCAACATCATCTTCTTTCGGCTGTTCCCATTAGGGGTCGCCACAGCGGATCACCTGTTTCCATTTCTTCCTGTCCTCTGCATCTTGCTCTGTCACATCAACCACCTGCATGTCCTCTCTCACCACATCCATAAACCTTATCTTAGGCCTTCCTCTTTTCCTGTTACCTGGTAGCTTCATCCTTAGCATCTTTTTCCCAATATACTCAGCATCCCTCCTCAGCACATGTCCAAGCCAACATAATCTTGCCTCTCTGGCTTTGTCTCCAAACCTTCCAACCTGGGCTGACCCTCTAATATACTTATTCCTAATCCTGTCCACCCTTGTCACACCCAGTGCAAATCTTAACATCTTTAACTCTGCCAGATCCAGCTCAAACTCCAGCCTTTTTGTCAATGTCACTGTCTCCAACCCATATAACATAGCTGGTCTCACTACCCTCTTGTAGACCTTCCCTTTCACTCTTAAAGGTACTCGTCTGTCACAAATCACTCCTGACACTCTTCTCCACCCACTCCATCCTGCCTGTACTCTCTTCTTTACTTCTCTTCCACACTCACCGTTACTCTGAACTATTGACCCCAAGTATTTAAACTTATCCACCTTCGCCACCTCTACTCCTTCCATCCTCACCATTCCTCTATCCTCCCTCTCATTCACACACATATATTCTGTCTTAGAAGGGCTGACCTTCATTCTTCTTCTCTCTAGAGCATATCTCCATCTCTCCAGGGTCTCCTCCACCTGTCCCGTACTCTCACTGCAGATCACAATGTCATCTGCAGACATCATAGTCCATGGGGACTCCTGTCTGATCTTGTCTGTCAACCTGTCCATCACCATTGCAAATAAGAAAGGGCTCAGAGCTGATCCTTGATGTAACCCCACCTCCACCTTAAACGCATCCATCACTCCCACCACAGACCTCACCACTGTCAGACTACCCTCGTACATATCCTGTACCACTCTTACATACTTCTCTGACACTCCTGACTTCTCATACAATACCACAACTCCTCTCTAGGCACCCTGTCATATGCTTTCTCTAAATCTGCAAAAACACAATGCAACTCCTTCTGACATTCTCTGTACTTCTCCATCAACACTCTCAGAGCAAACATCGCATCTGTAGTGCTCTTTCCCGGCATGAAACCATACTGCTGATCACTAATCATCACCTCCCTTCTTAACCTAGCTTCCACTACTCTTTCCCATAACTTCATGCTATGACTGATCAATTTAATCTCTCTGTAGTTACTACAGCTCTACACATCACCCATATTCTTAAAAATCAGTACCAAAACACATTTTCTCCATTCCTCAGGCATCCCCTCACTGACCAAGATTTCATTAAACAATCTGGTTAAAAACTCCACTGCCATTTCACCTAAACACCTCCATGCTTCCACAGGTATGTCATCTGGGCCAACAGCCTTTCCGTTCTTCATTCTATTCATAGCTATCCTTACTTCCTCCTTGCTAATCCATTGTACTTCATGATTCACTATCCCTACATCATCCAACCTTCTCTCCCTCTCATTCTCTTCATTCATTAACCCCTCAAAGTACTCTTTCCATCTCCTCAACACACTCTCCTCGCTTGTGAGTATGTTTCCCTCATTATCCTTTATCACCTTTACCTGCTGCACATCTTTCCTAGCTCTTTCCTTCTGTCTAGCCAATTGGTACAGGTCCTTTTCTCCCTCCTTAGTGTCCAACCTTTCATACAACTCTTCATATGCCTTATCCTTAGCTTTCACCACTTCTCTCTTTGCCATGCACCTCATCTCCTTATACTCCTGTCTGCTTTCTTCATCTCTCTGACAATCTCACTTCTTCTTTGCAAACCTCTTTGTCTGTATACTCTCCTGTACTTCCTCATTCCACCACCATATCTCCTTGTCATCCTTCCTCTGCCCAGATGTGATACCAAGCACCTTTCTAGCCGTCTCCCTTACTAGCTCTGTTGTAGTTACCCAGCTATTTGGTAACTCTTCGCTGCCACCCAGTGCCTGTCTTAACTCATCCCTGAACTCCACCTCACAATTACCTTTTTTCAATGTCCACCATTTGATCTTTGGTGCTGCCCTCACACTCCTCTTCCTCTTCTTGATCACAAACATCATCCTACAAACCACCATCTTATGCTGCCTAACTACACTTTCTCTGGTCACCACTTTACAGTCTCCAATCTCCTTCAAACTGGCCCTCCTACATAAGATATAATCCATCTGTGTGCATCTTCCTCCAGTCTTGTATGCCACCCTATGCTCCTCCCTCTTGTTAAAATACGTATTCACCACAGCCATGTGTTTGATACTCCATGTAAAATCTCTAAGTTTAGTAAAATGACTTATTCACTTTGTTGGAGATATAGTAAAGATGTAAAAGCTGATTGGATGCACATGTTTATTGATTGTGAAAAAATTAAATGTATATTGGGAAGAGTTATATGAATTTTTAAGGGGTTATGGTATGATAATTGTTCTTTAACTAGATCACTAATACTAATGAATGTTCTTCTTACTATATCTGTAAAAGCCAAAGAGCAAAGACTCATTTGGGCTCTCTTGGCAGTTGTCGGAAAAGTTTTACAAAAAATTGGAAAGCAAACTTAGTTCCTACATTCAAAGATTGTTTTAATTTAACAAAAGTACTATGTAAAACTGAAAAAGATGTTCAGAATAAGATCTGTAAATCATAGTAAGATCTTTAGTTGTTAAGATAACCTTGAAATGTTGCTACTGAAATACCAATATTATTAATGTGTTAATTGTATAAGATTACCTTGATGATTCAATGTATTCCTATCATTGTATAACAATATGTGAAATTGAATTTCTTCCTTTCTGTATATTTATTGAAAATATGTTAAATAAAATTTTTTTAAAAAAGAAACATAGAGTTTGCCCCTTCCATTTTCCTTAAAAGTACCTCCATACTATATTCTTATCTTCCAAATTGTCATATAATGTCACTGACACCCTCATTCTACTTTGTGCTTTACAGCAGTCATTAAGGTATGCTCTTATCTTTTAACAAACCTTGCGATTTAATGAATAAAATAAATTAGCATTTCCTTACTTTCTAGTTCAGCCTTTCTTTATTAATCAGTCAAGTACTGCATTTCCCTTTATCATTATTCACGTACATTATTTAGCTCACCTTAAAAGTATTAACAAATATGTTTACCCATCTTCACTTAAAGTTCTGTGCTTACCCCAATCCATAAATAGTATTACATTAAATCCACATATGCAACACAATGAGTACCTAACTGAGAGGGCCTGTATACTTCCAAGTCCACCAAATGTCTTCAAACATCTATCTCACCAACATTATGTAAACTATAATTATTTTTTCTAATATACCTTAGCATAAGTTTTAAGACATACTTTAAACAAGTCAGCCATCTAATGGCATAGTGTAACAACATAAATTGTAGTAGGTTGACCAATAAATAATAAACCAGCTAATTAAATTAAATTATTATATAACTACTATAGCTGTTGACATTTAACATTATTCCTTTGCAATCAGTACAAACCATAGTTAAACTGTTTCAGAAGGCCCCATATGTTATTTTCCATATGCAGTCCTTAAAAACTCTTTTATGAACTCAGTTTGCTTTCTCTGAAAATTGTAATAAACATTTTAAGCATAACAAGCAGTTAACAAAATACACAGTGTAATTTGTATTTAAAATAGCAATGTGCAATAATGTGAAACACTCAACCTGTAAGTCATTTCTATTATAACATTCATCTCATCAGTGCAATAATTTTCAGTTCATAAATTTGATCTTGTCACTTAAAATACTAAATTTTAATATCTAACTTTATATGCATCTAATTTGTCCCACCCAGTAACAAAATTAATCTCCTCTCATAGGTACCAATCACATGCCTGCAGTCTTTATGACAAATAAAAATCTAAAACTGAGATAGGATAAATTATTTTCAGTGTTAACTATGTCATTAAGAGCATTGTCATTGAGAATTTAACCAGTAGATCCAACTGTATCTTCAAATGAACTACCATCTATTATTTGTCATCTACATTAGTATAGCAGTATTTCCATATAAGTAGGTAGTCAAGAAAGGAAAAACATGTTTCTATATGACATTCATAAATTCTTGTTTTGAATCAAAGGAATGTATTTTTATAGTTTCTCTGAAACTTCCCCAGACAGTTTCATAGTTCTCAGCTTTGCATTTCTGGAAAATAGTTTGCAGTCTTGCATAGCTGAAAAATTAATTGAAAAAAAAAGGAATTAATTGAAAAAAAAGGAAGTCTAATGTCAGTCCTTTTAATAACTTTGCCAAATGGAAAAGCCTAAAATGACAACTCATTTCAATGACCTTCACAAAGTTCCATTCCTTGTATATCTCTTTCTTTTCCATCAGATATGAAATGTGTGAAAGACAAAAAACGCAGTCCTTTCTGGTAGATAAATGTCCTTTCAGGTAGATAAATACCTCCTTTATGGATATCACTGACTGCTAATTGTAACCTTGTAAACTATCCCTTTTCCAATATGACCATACTGTTCTTTGCTGTCATCTTCCACATTTTCAGGACTTGTAGAATCAGCTCTCTTAGATGATCTAATCTTCAACTCCATCATTCTCAGTTCATTCAGTTGAGTCATCATCATCTCCCTGCTAGTAAAAACCTGCATCCTGCATATTCTACAGTTAAGTGTGATCCCATTTGAGCATAGTTATTTTAAAAAAAATCACAGTTAAGGAAAATTAGCATACATTCCACTGTATATTGTATGTCCTGGTTGTTACAATTGCCACAAAACATGTTCTTTCCATACTATGACACAAAAACCATAAAAAATATTCATACTTTTGTTCAGTTAAAAGTAAAAGTAACTAGTCTTTCAATTTCCAGTCACTTCTTTGTACAATCCCTGAGTAACCATTTTGCTTTAACAAACTCAATATAGTCTGCACTTTTCTCACTTTCAAGTAATCCACTCAACAGGAATTCCTTTGTCCTTGGCATATCTTCAACTGTTAACAATTATGAATTAACTGCCTGTATATCTTAATTGCCTTGTTATGAACTTATTGCTGTTTTTGTTTTATTCAAAAATATGACATCAGGCTGTTCATAAAAAATAGAATTACTAACTTCATAAGTTCCAGTTCTTCCAAAATCACATTTTCCCTTTATTTCAAACTCATCTGCCATTGCAGTACACAGGGGACTGTAACATTTCCATATAATTAATTTCACTTCACATGAGCAACTTTAAATACAATAATTAGTTTAGTTTTAATCTTACAAAATGGTGGGACTAAATGAGACATCTTACCATGTGTAGCACTGTACAATGTTCTTCTCCTCAGTACATTAATAGCTTACTTCTGACAGCTTAATTTTATGCCATCCAATCTTCCATTTCCATAATCCTTCCTAGTCTGGCTGAGGGAATCTGACATGGGATGCCTCAATGCCTTCCCTTGCCTAGTAGCCTCAGCTGTTACACAGTTTATTTCTAGACAGGTTGTAAACAGTAAAATAACATATTCATTTACTGAATATTAAAAATAATATAAGGTTGGAAATTCAATATCATGGATTTTAAAAAAAAGTGTACCTTGCATTACATCCAAAAGGAGGTATAGATTAAGAGTCACTTTTTCTTCCTTTATCTGATCAAAAGCCAGATCAAAAGTCAGAAGGCTTTATTTTCCCACCCATCCTATCTAGCTGTTGTTATTATGTGGACCCCCAAGTCATTGAACTTCCTGTGGGTCCTAACTTTATGTATTACTTCTGGTACAACCTTCCACCCACCTTCCTCAAACAATCTGCAGACAGCATTGCCTATCCCATCTCTACTGTTATAAATAGATCCATACAAGAATCATATGTCCCTTTTATCTGGTGCCATGCTTACATCATCCCCCTCCACAAAGGTGACAAAAATACTGATACTACCAACTTCAGGCCTATTGCCATCCTTTCCCCTCTTTCTAAAATACTAGAGAAAACAATATAAGCTCAACTCATGGCACACCTAATACTAAACAATCTCCTATCCCCTACCCAACACGGCTTTTGCCCTGGCCACAGCACCATGACTGCCCTTCTTTCCTTTCTTGAAACCATAAACCTTGAAAGCGACTCAGGCAAATTCATATCCACACTATACCTAGATCTGTCAAAGGCCTTTGACACCATCTTACATACCCTACTTATATCCCAACTCTCCACCCTACACCTCTCTCCCACCACCATTGCCTGGTTTTCCAGCTACTTGTCCAACCGCCAACAAGCTGTCCAATGGAAAACTTCAACCTCCTCGTTCCTTCCCACACCTACAGGTGTCCCACAAGGTTCTGTTTTTGGCCTTCTTCTCTTCAACCTGTTCATTAACAGCTTTCACCAATCTATTCCAGACTCCTCTATCATCCAATATGCAGATGACTCATCAATCATCTTCTCAGTCTTCTCCTCCTCCGAATTCCTAGCAAAAACCCAACTGGCCTTCTCCAAAACAGAAACTTGGATGCAGTCTAACCATCTGGCACTAAATGCAAATAAAACCAAACAAATGTTTTTTCCCCTACCAAAAACTCCATTGACAAATCCACATTCACCATACAGAGCCATAACAACACCCTCTTTGAAATTGTTCTCAACATCAAGCTTCCTGGCATCATTATTGATAAAGAACTAAAATTTGACACCCACATCCACTCCACAATCAAGAAAACCCACCAAAGGTTAAGTCTCCTCTACAGGCACAACTGCTTCCTAAGCCCCTCTACCCATCAAACTCTTGCATCCTCCTTCCTACTCCCCTTCCTTGTGTATGGTGCCCCTCTTTTCACCACTCTCCATCTTGGCCTTTGGTCCAAACTTGAATTCTGCTACCACAAGATCTCCAAATTTGCAAGCAATTCAAAAAACTCATCCCACCACTGCCACTCCCTCCTCACCCTCAACTGGCTTGAACTACCCAACTACCTCAGTTACCTACAACTCACCATTGCCCACAAGCTCATCTTTAAACCTGCCAACTTCCCAGCTCTCGCTACTGTATTAAAACCTTATATTCCCAACTGCTCACTCAGATCCAAAAACCAAAATCTCCTTCAGGTCCACAAACCTGCACAACCTCCTGGCCATCTACTGCTGTCCGACTCATTAGCTAAACAGTGGAACTCTCTCCCCACACACCTACGCAACCTACCTAACCATACAAATTCCATATTTCAGCTACTCTCTCATCTTTCTTTCAAATGGGAATGCTCTTGCCACACTCTAACTTAATCCCCCCTCATTCCACCTTACACTGACTCATCCAACTACCTCTTTTACTTCATCCCACCCAAAAGAATCCCTCCCCTTCTCTAATGTTCTCTCTAATATCTATGGTACTATACTCTCCAATCTCAAATATACTATTACCCTTTCCATGCATAATATTTTCCTAATCTACTAATGACTAGTAGCTATATATTTTGAAATCTTAAACCTACAATTGAGTTTATAATAAAAATATTCACTTTATGTAAATGTTGAAATTTCTGTATTGAATTATGTCTTTTCATTTTTGTGACATTGTGACAAGTCAATTGTAAATATCATTGAGGTTAACTGTAAATGTTTAATTAGCTGTATGAACTATGTCCTTTTGTAACATGTTAAATCTAACTTGCAATCATTGTGGAGCTTTTCTCCCAGGCCTCCACTGAAAATGGGCTCTTCTTGGCCCAGTGGACTTCCCCAGTCATCAAATTTAAATAAATAAATAAATAAAAATAAATACTGTATGCAATTAATGACTTATGGTGTCTTCCATTTATGTCTGTCTACTGGTGAGTTAGTAGGAGTGTCTCTTGCCTACCAGTACTTCATTCTACATCTGAAAGAATTGTTTATGGATCTTTGCATGTATTTATTTCTAGTCCTTTTCCTTTTTGCCAAGGAATACTACCTCTTTCTCATACACAATACAATCTGTACCACATAAGTACTCCTTTCAGTTATGCCCCTCTTCTCCTGCTCATTGTCGACTTTAGTCTGCTCTGATGCACAATCTGTTTGTTACCTCCTTACCACAGTGGATCATACCCACAGTCCACTGAGGCTTACTTAGTCTTAATTCTGATCCTGCCTGTGGATAGCAGAGCAGAACCTTTTATTTCTTTTCTTAGTCATACCGCAACTATGATAGCAACTTATACAGCAAATCAAACCTGCCGGTGGTACAGGGATCATGTGATAGCAGTGACCCTGCATAAAAGAAGAAGTATTACAGAGTGGCATGGGGGATTTAAAACACAATAATCAATAACACAAGCAATAATGCAGTGGGAGAGCCCATCTTCAGTGTAGTAATAAGGTTGTAGTAAGGGGGGGGGGGTCTATATCACATAGTCAAAGTTCCATAACTCAGAACACCTAATGGTTGAACCATTATGTTCGAAGTTACAGAACGTCGACTATGTAAAAAAAATAAAAAACAACTGACAACAAAATAAATTGTTGTAAGCAGGGGACAAGCACCTCTGCACCCCCCACACTCCCCCACTACTTAAATATACCAACTCCAAGATTGCACCACATTGAACTGAATGGAAACCTCCATTTATGGAGATGTCCATTCAAACGCTCGAACTTTTACAAATTTGAACTTATGGTCTCGACATTATGTGGTTCGAACTTGTAAAAGTTCGACTACATGATAGGAACCATGATAAAGTGATAACAAATGAGGAGGTGGAAGAAGTAACAGAAAGGGAAAAGGCAGTCATTGGAGAGAACAAAAGAGATGTATGTGGAATTGGAGGAGAAGATCAAGGCAAAGTGGAGGCAGAGGGGAAGTTGATCAAAATTTTCTCACACTCAGACTTAAGGATTTGAAGGAGAAGTTGAGTGTAGCTGGACTAACAATGGAGGGAGATCAGCGGGTTACCCAAAACAAACAGATAAGCAGGAGTTCAGGAACTTTTATGAGAAACCTTTTCATGAGACAAGATGAGACGTGAGGGGCAGGACATCTGAGGAATGGAAAGATCAGAGCTCAGGGAGACATTAGGGAAAGGATGCACAAAGTGATTAATTCAAGGGAGTTCTTTGTGGCAATTAAGCATAATAAAAAAGCAAATCAGGGGTTCTAGTTGGTTTCCCAATCAATTATTATGAACTAATAAGTATACGGGTGGGAGAATGTATGGCAAATCTATTTAAAAGAGTTAGAGATGAGGAGGTGATGCCAAAATTAATATGGTAGGTGGAGATGGTAGTTTTATATAATGGTAATGAAGGATGGAGGAGGACCTGTGAAACTATAGGCCAGTTTCATTACTTAATAGCAATGCCAAAATAATGGCTAAAGTATATATGGCTAGACTGAATGCCACCTTACCAAAAATTATGGGCAACATTTATCTGAACTTCATGAAAAGTAGTTCATCAACAGCTCATTGGACGTTTGTAATACATTTTGTGAGTTGGTGCAAGAAGAGGGAGATGAAGGTAGCAGTGGTGGTGCTAATGAATATACAGAGGTATTTTTATTTGGTAACCCCAAAATTTATGATAAAAACTCTGAATCATGTTTTAGAAACAAGACAGGCTATGTAGAGCATAAAAGCTTTATATTAGGAACCAAATAAATAGGGGTGTCTCAGACACAATGAGTTGAAGGAGAGAAATAAGACAGGGCTGTCTTTCATCCTAGTTATAAAAAATTAACCCAGAAGATAAAGACAGTAACTGACAGCTAGGAAGTTATGAGGAGAAAACATAACATAAATATTTTCACTGATGATTGCATATTATTATTGAAAGATGTAGAAAAGATATTGCCTCAAGTGCTAAAGATATTTCAGGAGCTTGGTAGGAAATCAGGTCTGGAGTACCATCCCTAAAAGCCCTTAATAGGGGTGGCAAAGAAGTTAAAGACTCAGTAAGTTTGGTGTGGTCAAAGGGATGGAAGAAGTACATGAGAGTTAAGGAATACAGTGCAGTAGGGTATATAAGGAGAAAGAATTAGGGTGAGTTGTGGTGTATGACAAAAGAGATGTTGGACAAGTAGACTGAGTGAATACAATGAAGGGGAGGGTAAAGGTAGAAAGGGTAATGGAGTTGCCATTGCTAATCTTTGTATTAAGACATGTAGATACAACTTTGAGAGGTGTGGCTGGAGAAATACAGAAAGTATGTGACAGGTTTATATAAAGAATGAAAAGAAGTAGGGCTGGGAATGAAAGAATAAGAGTGAGGAAGGTCATGCGGGTTGGAGTTCGGTATACTAAAGGCAGATCTGAAGAATGATTGAACAGAAAACAGATATTTAATGAGAGCTTAAATGTTGTAGAAGGCTTTGTCCTACAAATGCTAGAAAAAATCAAAATGCTGTCATTTATGAGACAGAGATATGAGAAGCCTGAGTCATCATGGGCTAAGACCATAATATACGTAAATATGTTAGCACTGATATCAGACAATAAGTTGTCCTAGAAATTAGAATATGATCGTTTAAAGAAATGCAAAAAGTTTAATTGATGCTATCCTAAAAGAAAATTGACAATAACAAGATCACTGAACTGGAAAATTATTTTGTTCAGTCCTGGTAAACAAATGTAAAATAAAATAAAAGTTGAATATAAAAGGCTGTAGAAACATTCCAATAGTACAAAAAACACACAAAAGCCAGGCAAAATCTGTGCAGACTCCAAAGAAAAAATTCCAACTCTTCTCCAAATAGGATTTAAGCGCTTTCATTCACTTTTATTAACGTGAACTTCCTCAGAAACATCTTTTGATATAAAACAGTTGTATAAATACTATTTCCACAGGAAATGATGTCAGTAAATTACAAAATTAATTCACAATTAATTGATCAGATAGTAAATTACTTCATTACAAAGTGATTATTAAATATTAAATCTTTTTCCTACTGTTAAAAAATGTTTTATGCTGTATTTTTTCAAAAAACTATACATAGTTAATGTTGATTTCTTATCTAGTTTGATCAGAATTCTTGTATTATGTATTAATATATTCTGCTCATGTTCTTTTATGATCTTCAAGTGTCCCACTATTTATATAGTAAAAAACACTTTAAATTTATCATTTCATTTAGCCCTGGTGTTTGGTCGGCCCCAAATACTAACTGCCACAGGGATTCCCTACATTCTAAATGGTTGTTCAAATCTCCTGAAAACAGTTCTTTTCTTATTCTGTCTAAAATAAAGAATTCAAATTTCTTGAAATCTTTGCACGTAACTGCATGTCTAGCAAGTGCATTGTTCTTGTCTTTCTTTTTGATTGCTAAAACATGTTCGTACACTCTCCTTTTGAATACTCTCTTTGTTTTCCCTATGTAATAATTTTTACATGATACATGATTCTTATTCTAAATTTAAAACAAATGTTAGAATTAAGTAAAAATGAACATAAGAATCCAGAAAGGGGTTGTACAAACAAGAAAGGAACATATAGTTGTACAAACTGTAAACAATGTAGATACATGAGTAACACTTCATTTGTAACAGTTGAACATCTGAATTATACCTTTTGGGCTAATGAATACTACAACTGTAACAGTGAATTAGTAGTGTATCTGGCAACCTGTGTATCATGTAAAAATTAACAACCATTTAGAATGTAGGGAATCCCTGTGGCAGTTAGTATTTGGGGCCGACCAAACACCAGGGCTAAATGAAATGATAAATTTAAAGTGTTTTTTACTATATAAATAGTGGGACACTTGAAGATCATAAAAGAACATGAGCAGAATATATTAATACATAATACAAGAATTCTGATCAAACTAGATAAGAAATCAACATTAACTATGTATAGTTTTTTGAAAAAATACAGCATAAAACATTTTTTAACAGTAGGAAAAAGATTTAATATTTAATAATCACTTTGTAATGAAGTAATTTACTATCTGATCAATTAATTGTGAATTAATTTTGTAATTTACTGACATCATTTCCTGTGGAAATAGTATTTATACAACTGTTTTATATCAAAAGATGTTTCTGAGGAAGTTCACGTTAATAAAAGTGAATGAAAGCGCTTAAATCCTATTTGGAGAAGAGTTGGAATTTTTTCTTTGGAGTCTGCACAGATTTTGCCTGGCTTTTGTGTGTTTTTTGTAAAAGTTGAATATACTCATTACTCGTTGATTTATAACTTTCCCTAAATGCATAAAAATTCTGTTTGCCTCCATTTCATCCTGTAGTTTTGAGATATTGTTATTTTGACTGGAAAAATGGCTATTTTTCTTAAGTAACAATTCAAACAATTTGCCCTGCTTTCACTAGTCATTTAATGGATATGACAGAGTTCTTTTGTTTCTTCAAGGTTTAGCAGTTGTATGACTGCATTATAGTACCATAACTACTGAATTAGATAACAAAGCATATGGTAAAGAGTTAGGGTCTACTGCAAATGTTTGAGTCACAGACACTAAATGATTACTGTCACAAATCCTAGGACTTGGGCATCTTGTAGCTTATAGAGGCTGTTGATCACACTCAAACTGGACATCTTGTTTGGACAAAGAGCAGCAGTTGAGCAGAGAGAGTGCACCATACCTCACCCAAACACAGAAGCTGGGTTTGGGCAAGATAAGTGCAGTAACCTAGAGGAGGGAGGGGATGGGAGTGTAAGTTAGGGTTTCAGGCAGCCACCGGGGGAATTTAGGATCAGTAAATGAGTATGGGAGTTTCTGGGTTTTGGAGCAGGAGGGGTGTTTAGGGTTATGCAGCAATTTTGGAGTTTAGGTTTAGGGGCCAAGATGGGAGTTTTATGGAGCAGAAGCAGATGTTTAGGTTTAAGGAGCAACTGGTGACTTCAGATTTAGGGAGTGTGCAGTGTAGTCTTAGGTTTACAGAGCAGTCAGGAACTTAAGGGTTAGATAGTCTAGGCATGAAGTTCAGTAGGGTCAGGAGGGCTAGGCAGTTAAGTAGCATCAGGCTAGTCTGAGTTAGGGGCACTTGCCATTTACAGAAATTGGCAAACACCAATTGTGCCATGAGCAAGTGGCACACAAACACTTATAGTAGACAGATAAAGGTGTCTTCTACAAGTGCCTGAGTCCCAGGTGTTTGAAGATCACTATCTGCAAGCTAGAGACTCAGACATCTTCAAGCTCACACTGGCTACCACTCACATTCAAACTCAGCTGCAGGTTTGAGAGAGGTGCGTCAGCCATGCAGTGGGTGTGGAACTGCTACACCTCATTCAAACACAGTAGCTGAATTTGAGCAAAGTAAATACAACAACCACTGTGTCCACCACCCAAAGCCCTTAATTGCTTTGGTCAGAGAATATAGGTTTGCATTCAACATGTCACCCAAAGATTAGCACATAAAATGGTCAAAAGTTCAGAGCTCCAGTTGTATTGCCATACAGCTATCAAAAAGCATGTACCCTTCACTGCAGAATCCTTGTAATCTAATGCCATTTTACATAAAGCAAATGAGGAAACAGATCGAACTGAATACTTGTAGCCAATATTACAGTCAGCTTCAAAATATTTTTTCAGAAACTGACTACTGAATGAAAAGGCTACAATTATTTCAAGCACTGACTGAATGATACAGCATGCTTTCTCATGCATGGATTTTGGTTGCTAGCTATTTTAAAACATTTAATAAATTAACCCTTATGACTCTATAACTGAAGTACTATCAACCCAATGTCTTAGTTTGCCATTATAAATAGCACATGTTATCCAAAATAGCATTTGGTAAACATTGAATTCACTCAATTCACTTGACATTTTTTATAGCCGTAGAGACTAAAGTCTGCATTATACTTAATGTCTGATTCATTAAGACTTTTAATGAGTAGCATTGAAATTTCTGCAAAGGCAAGGCTACAAGGAGATTCAATGTCAAGAAAGTGAAGTATTCTTTGGGTAAAGTCTTTTTGTGAACAGTACACAGTAATTACAAACCTGAAGTTTAATTGTGAGAAAGATTCACAATAACAGAGCCCTAGCAGTGACTGGAAGCCAATTGACCTTGAAAAGGGACAAAATACAATTCTTGTGCTGTATCGTCAGTGAATCAGTTTGTAGGCCTTCATGTAAAGTTCAATAATGTTGTAACTATCATGTCTA
This sequence comes from Protopterus annectens, assembly GCF_019279795.1. Lineage (NCBI taxonomy): Eukaryota > Metazoa > Chordata > Ceratodontiformes > Protopteridae > Protopterus > Protopterus annectens. Next base: position 309,019,728 of record NC_056732.1, on the reverse strand, counting down.
CATCTCTGTAGTGATCAACAGGGTTTGACTTTTATTGATGTCTTTCAGTTGAGGTGTTCTATTCACTCAACAGCTACCTTCCTCTCCTTTACTTTGGCAGTAGTGTCGTCATGTTCTATGATTTAATACCCTTGTCCCTCACTGATAGTGATAGTGATATGATTTGATCATCTCTGAGTTATTTGTACTTAAAAGACCATGGCCAAAAACTTCAAGGGAATGTTTGACAAGACGTTTAAAGATCCTCAGAGATCAATTGCATAGTAAGTACCCATGAACATATGCACCTATTACCTTTACCATGCAAAGATCTTTGAAGAGCAAAAACATGGCACATTTCAGGTTAAATTTCAGTGGAACTGTGGTTAGGCAGCTTAAATACATAACAAAGGAATACATTAACAGTGTTTATGCTGCAGCTTTTTTAACTCAATACAGTTGAGGGACGCATTCTGGTGCTTCTGCAGTATATCCTGCTGACACCTCTAGGCATCAAACATTTCATAGCCGCATTGTTAATTCCATAACCATGCTGCACACAAAGTATTAAAATATTTCATCTTAAAGCTTACACAATGGCAAGCACAACTGTACTGGCATTTGGCCACTGTCTAGTGCATGTAAAGAGGTATTAACTGTTGCTCATATATTATTTATTTATATTGTGATAAATTTCATGTTTTATAAATATCTCAACAACCATGTAGCACAGACAGAACTGCTTAGCCTTACATGAAAGCTTTTGCTATTAACCCATTCAGTCAGAAACTATGAGGCATTGGAATATGATTTCTTTTTTTTATTTATAGCACTGCATTTGTTTGGGCCAAGTACCGATGAGTTTAAGGGTTTATAAATTCCCTAATGTTGTGTCGAAAGATGACAAACTGTATAAAAGCTTGGTTGAGTTATACAATAGCACACGTGTCTTTTTCCTCATTAAAAAGAACAAGGTAAAACTCAATTCTATGAGGGAAGAAGGGTTAACTTTAGAAATTAGCATTAAGAATCACACATTTTTTAATTCGTGCATTCTTTCTATGATGGCATTTCAGCAAAAATTGACAGACCTGTAGCCACGGTTGTCAACAAAAAAGAAAATAAACTATTGAGAGACTCCGAACCTTATAAGCTGGGCAGAGCATACCCACTCTTTAAACATAAAGGGTTTGATGCTAATAATATTGCAATGTGTCATTCAAATTCACTAGCTGACTATGGCAAAGGAGTTAATACTGAGTTTAGTAATTTTTCTGAAGACAACTTCCCTTCATTGTCAAATGTTTTGGTTATTAATCCCAATGGTACATTCTTGAACTTTACTACTAGTGTCATTTTCATCATGGGAGTTGAAACAGGTGATAGACAACCACCTCCCCTCTCCCCTTCCCCTTTTTCAATGTGAATCAGTGAAATAGCACTATGAACAGCAATTATACAAGGGGAAAATGGAAGGGCAGAGGTGTTGCAACAGGAAGAAGGACTTAAACACAGGACAAACAGTTGTCAAGTGACTTTGTTTTAAATTTGGACTATTTAAAGTTGCTTCAAAAATATGTTTCCTTTATACCATCTAGAAGGGCTAACATGATAACCAGTATTAAGGATTTAAAGTTATATGTTTGTGAACTTAATTTACGTTACATTTTGCATGATGTCAGTAGACTTTGAAGCTGATACTTTGAATATGGTTAAGAAGGTAAGTACTTTTAAATCCAGTAGTTCACAGTTCATCGCAATTATTTTCTGATACATCAGTTATTTAGAAAAAAAATCTATTAAAAAGTACTTTAATTTAACATCTGCTAAAAGGAAAACGTTATTAGAACAGAGGGAACAGTCAAATTTTAGAATTATGAAAGTAGATAAAGGATATGGTATCATTCTCATGAATTCCACTGATTATATTTACAACATTTTAAATTTCATCATATTTATAAGCAATTTGTGAGTTTAGATTTCAGTTTGCTTGGCCATGTACATCAGGATCAGATAGATTTTGTTTTATTTGTGTACCTGAAAGTTGAATTTCTCAAAATTACCAGATTTTTGGAATGCCCAACATCCATAAGGATGCTGTTAATCCACCTTTTAGACCAATTATAACTGTGGATTTCAGTAAAACTGAAACTATTTCAGTCTATTTGGATTCTATTTGTAATCTTGTTGTCCAAAACATTGATATTTCATCTCAAAGATTCCTGGGTATTGTTAGATTTGTTATTTAAGTACCAGTTTACAGTACATGATGCCATGTTTTTACTTTGGATGCTGTTTCTTTGCATACATGTATAGAACAAGATACAGGTATTGATTTTGTTAGAAAATACTTAAGTGCATTTATTGACTTTGACAATGTTTGCATAAACACAATTTGCGCCGTATTTGAGTTTGTATTAGAAAATACTTCTTACTTTTGACAACAAGTTCTTTAGACAAAAGAAAGCTGTTATGATAGGAACAAGAACAGCATCATCTTTTGCTAAGTTACTTATGAGCTGGTGGGAACATTAATTGCTCACTCATTGTTTGCAAAAATTTCCATTTATAGACGTTGCATAGATGATTTAAGCTCTACTTTTGACTTCCTTACTTTCACTATTGGAAAGCACAGTGAAGCATCAAAATTTCTTAGTTATTAAAGCTGAGTTTGAAAATAAATGTTTCCACAGCAAAATATATAGGAAAAGCACTTTAATGAATAGTTATTTCATTTACAATAGTCAACATCCTCAGTTTATGAAGGGTAATCAAGGATAATTTACTAGCTGAGTCAACTTATTAGTGATAACAGAGTTATTAGAAATGAAGTACATTTTTAAAGTTACTTTTTAGGGAGAGAGGCTATGGAGAGGAGTTTGTAAGAAATATTGTTCTGGAAGTTACTAATAATAGGTGCATTATGTTTCAGCCTATTTTGAAATATGGGTTACCAAAATCAAAAACCAAAGAAAAAAACAGCCCTTAGTGGAGGGCTTTTCCAATACTGATTTCACTTGATTTAAATGGTATAAAATATTTTAAAGAGCAATTGGAAAATTGTTTTAGGCAATAAGGATCTAGCTAATATTATTGGTGGAGACCAAATTTTGTGTATATGAAAACTAACAATATTAAGTTATTTGAAAGTGGACCTAGATTGTTAGAATCACCCTTGTCTTGTGCTATTTTGAAGCACATTGTTAAAGAAATTTGGGGGAAAAGCAGGTTTACATGTGAATCTGAAAATGTGGTCTACTTAGCATTGTGTGAAACTTGTGAAAGTTTCTATGTAGGTAAGACAATCAGAAAACATTTACATAGCATTTAAGAAAATCTTTTAGCGATTAAAAAAGAAGACAACAGTAATGCCTTAGCAAAACATGATGCATTTTGTGGTGTTTTCAAAATGTTTAGTTCCTTTGTATTAGACTATATTGATAAGCAGCCACTAGCAGAAGATACTAACACATTACTTGAATGCAAAACAGTAAATTGGCAGATATTGATGTCAGCCGATAAGTGGCCAGGGTTAAATTAATATATTAATATTAAATGCTTGTTTAAAACACAGATAATTTGAATACTATGGTCTTCATTTATGCTGTCTTTTCCAAAAAGTTTAGTAATTGACACCATTTATTGATACATTTGTTTAGTAAGTTTTAGATTGATTGTGCCAGCTGACTAATCATACGAATTTTTATTGCTACTACTTAAATTAACTTTATAAGTCTGGTTTAGCTTTGATGAAGTTCTGACCTTTTAAAGAAGGAAAGCACTTAGCTATTTCAATATTTTTTTCTTTGTGTATAGTTTGTTGATGCTCTCTTAATCTTCATTTGGTTTTAATGTTTGCAGTGTTTTTAAGTATTTAATGTCATTTCAAACCCAGCTGGCCCTGTGTTTTGAAAATTTATTAGCTACTGTGACTTATAAAATTCAGTTTAATACCTAGAACCTAAAAAATGGTAACACTATAAAAATAGTTTGTGATGAAGTATTTACCATTTACATTTCTTCCGTAACCCCTATGGCTCCAGAGAGATGAACATTTGTTTGAAATGTGAGGACATAATTTATTCTATCAAAACGCTTAGGCTCTACCTATTGGAAGCTACAGTACAAACTTCCAGAGCTCCATTGGAGAGAATGAGTTAAGGAAAACACATCAGCTTTGTGGCATTGGTAGATAAAGACCAAAAGGTGACCTACCAATTCCTGGCTCATTAATAATCAGTCACCAAGAGGAACTGATGTAGGCTGAGAGAGAGCAAATGAGGCAAGGCTTGCTTTTATCCTTCAAATGAAAAGTGAAGAAATGTGTTGGAAGCATGCCCAGTGCCTCAGCTTCAGATGGAGACTGGGAGCTGTTGACAGTGGTGCAATGTGGTACCCAATAGAAAAAGACATGTGATCACCATGTAGGTGGAGGGACTTGCCTTACAATGCCTAATGTGTGCCCACTGATGTCTATGCCTGCACTTAATGTGGTAGTTGAGAGTTGCTGCAGGGGAAAGAAAGTTCCAACATATGATACAACCCAGTTCTGGTTGTCGCAGGAAATACACACTATTGCATAAGTAGGAGCTAGATGGCATAACTTGCCAGCATGTTTAAGCCCAAAAATAAGGATAATACAGCAGTAAAAATTATGTAAATTAAGCTTCTGACTCTCATGATTCTGTGTGTGTGTGTGTGTGTGTGTGTGTGTGTGTGTGTGTGTGTGTGTGTGTGTGTGTGTGTGTGTGTGTGTGTGTGTATATATATATATATATATATATATATATATATATATATATATATATATATATATATATATATAGGTCCCCTTCAAAACATCTAAAACCCATAACATCTAATTTCATAACATTGAGACCAGAACATCTAAAACCCATAACAGTGAATTTCATAACATCTAACAGTACAAATCACATGAAAATAACATCCCCTCCAGATATAATGACACCAAACTACCAAACACACATTTTATTACATTTCTGCAGGGGTGCTTGATACAGTGGGGTTAGGAAATTAACTTTGTCCCACTGTAGTTTGATCTTGGAGTTGGTACATTTAATTTACAGGGGTGTGGGTGGGCAGAACCCCCACATGGAGGTGCAGAGGGGCTTGCCCCCCTGCATAAATGGAGTAAAAATTGTGTTTGGCAGTTTGGTGTTGTTATATGTGGAGGGGATGCTATTTTCTTGTGATTTGTAGTTTTAGATGTTATGAAATTCGATGTTATGGGTTTTAGATGTTCTGGTCTCAATGTTATGAAATTAGATGTTATGGGTTTTAGATGTTTCAAAGTAGACCCATATATATATATATATATATATATATATATATATACACACACAGGGGTGTAGGGCATTGGATCAACTGTGTACCTACACTGACACACACAATACCAATATGAAAATGCTGAAATTACAAATACTGACACATTCTGTGCATGCTCCAGGGATTACCTAAACCAACTACAAGTGTTTTTGCAGGGGGGCAAGCCCCCACCCTCCAATATTGATATATACTAACACTACTCCTACCTGAGAATTTTCAATCACACACACCTGTTTATCATCTGTGTGTATCGATCAAATGGTGTCAACCAAACAGGTTGCAGTCAATCTGGTGCCCTACATATATATATATATATATATATATATATATATATATATATATATATATATATTTTTTTATATGGTTGCCAAAATCAGCAATACAAGTTGAACAAGAGCACAAATGTGTGAAAATCACATCTGGTTAAATTCAGGGAATGTACAGGAAAACTGAATGTTAGACTGGAAAGCTGGTACTGGCAAGAATGCACAAGATTCTGTTATAGTGGGTAGTGTGTGTGGGAGTAAGGGTTTTTGGGTCAGAGATAAAGTTAGGTAAGGGGAAAGATTTAGTGTTGCATTTTATGGTGTTGTGCATGTTCTGCGTCCTTTTGTCTTGATTAGTGGTATTGTTAGAAAAAGGATTTTTAGCAACATAATGTGTTGGGTTAGCATTAGGGGCAAAGTTAAGGTTGGCACATGTGGATCAGGGTGAACCATTTCCGTAACAGTACCACTGTTGAGATGAAGCTTGATCTGTGTTTTGCAACTGAGGTTTACTAATAGTTGGACAGAAATTGTCAATGTTTTATGATTTGCTTACTCTGTTTGTCACACATTTATGTTGTTTATCAATGGCGAAATATGGATATATATAGCTTGATCTGTATTTTGCAACTGAGGTTTACTAATAGTTGGACAGAAATTGTCAATGTTTTATGATTTGCTTACTCTGTCAAACATTTATGTTCTTTATCAATGATGAAATATGGATATATATATATATATATATATATATATATATATATTTGAGCTGTGATTTTAATGGAGTCCATTTATGTCTGTATGCCTGATAAATGGTGCAATATGTCTTTAAGAGGCTGAGTGACAATGCTGATATGTGCGCATAGCTTCTCTGCCATTTCTTGCAGGTCAGTCAGGTCAGTCAAGTCAGTAGTCATGTAGTCTATAGTCAAGTATAAAAACAGTACAAAAGATAATACTGTTCTGTACAGTTATTTTAGTTAGCTGTTTGAAAAGGCTGATTTCTTTGTTGATAGAAGTATTAGTGCTAGGCTGGAGTGGGAAGAACTGTTATGTTAAGCAAGTGTTCCCATCTGCATAATTTGCAAAATTTAAATAAAATGGAAAGTGTTACCTGCATATTTGATATTTAGCTGTGTGAATAAGCAGCACCTATTTGCAGGAGTTCAAAACTAGAGGTTTGTCTCAATCATGAGCAAAGATTGCATTTTTTCAGAACTATAAGAGCTTTTGAGTATTTCCTTTTTTTCATCTCCATTGGCACACAGCCTGATGGCAATACAGAATATCAAGTATGTATATACCTAGTGATTTCAATCATTTATTACAGTGTGGTTATGTATCGCTGTAATCATGGTATAATACTAAGATTGTGAAATGTAGTCTGGATAATACAGCTTTTCTGTTGGTGTAGCAGTGAAACATCAAAACTGATATTTAATAAAAAGGGTTTCATTTTTTTTTGTTTGTTTCAAATCTATGTCACATACAATAACTGACGTACATGTGATTTTTCAGGGAACTGTGTAGTCTGGCTATCTAGAAGTGTTAATAAGGTTTTACTTTTATTCCGGCCTGAAAGCAAAAAAGATGTGGATGTCAGAAAATGTACAAGTGAAATCTACTGAAACAAGAAAAACATTTAAATTCAGCTTTGCAAAAATAAACAATAGTTTGTTTCAATTCAAACTTGTGATATGTGTAGTATTGTATATTTTTTCTGTACCAACTCAACATTTTCCTTTTTTAATTTGTTTGTTTCCTATCTGGTTTCTTATGCATAATTCTTGTTTTAGAAAAGCATTGAAATACCGATAGTGTGATTCTTTTACTCAGAAATAAGCATGTGACTGTTGCTTAATAATGTTAATAAATGTTGTTTCAACAATTTTTGAAATGTTTATTGCCTAGTAGTATTAACGGAACACAACTATACATTCTGTTTAACAAAATAATGTTGCAGAAAGTACAGTTTTGTACCTACCATAAATGTAGATGTTTGAGTGTTCACCCTGCTGCAGTCATCACACTTGGGGGTTATCCTGTCATCAGGCGGTCCCGCAATCGGCCGGATTTCCAAAGTCTTGGTCCGACGTCGGTTGCTGTCGCATCATCCCTGACGTCAGTGCACCAGGGGTATATATATTGCAACCGACGCCATTTTCTTCAGTTTTTCTTGCCCCAGATGTCAGGTGCCCCCAAAAAGGTGATCCAAATTAGTACCAAAATGTGTAAACACTGTACAAACACAAAAATCCCTTCAGCTATAAGCAAATACATCAGAAAGGCATAGCAAAGATTTAGCCAGTAAATCAGAGGGGTTGGAGCGAGGGTAACCTGGACTGCAGCAGGGTGAACACTCGAACATCTACATTTATGGTAGGTACAAAACTGTACTATGTTCATCATGTTACCCTGCTGCAGTCATCACACTTGGGTTGAGTCCCAAAGCTAAGGTAGGGTGGAGGCATCATAGAGGGTTAGTGGAGGCAATGAGGCCCTGCAGAACTGCAGTGGCAAAGCCTGCCCTGGACTTAGAGTAAAGAGGTAAGTGTTAGTGTTTGGTGAAGGTGTGTACAGAACTCCAAGTTGCAGCTTCTAAAATTTCCTTGGTAGGAACCCCCCTGAGAAAGGCAGTAGAGGTATCTGTTGCCCTGGTAGAGTGGGATCTAATGGTAGGAGGGACTGGTTTCCCATGATGGGTATAGCAGAAATCGCATGCAATGGCCTATCCATTTAGAAATGGTTTGTTTGGATATGGCCCTCCCTTGAGAAGCTGTAGCATAGGAAACAAAAAGCTGATCAGTTTTTCTGAAAGCCTTAGTTTTATCCAAGTAGTAAAGAAGTTGCCTGTGAATGTCCAAGGAATGCAGGAGTCTCTCACCTTTGTTCTGTGGATTGGGGAAGAAAGTGGGTAGGTGCATGGTTTGATTTAAAGCTACACTGGAAACCACCTTAGGCATGAAGGATGGATTAGTTCGTAGAGAAACTCTGTCTTGATGGAAAATGAGAAAAGGTTCCACTGCCATAAGTGTTTGTAATTCCGAGACTCTCCTAGCAAAAGTTATTGCCAGGAGCAGGGCAGTCTTCCAGGATAAGAACTGAAGGTCTGCAGAAAAAGCTGGTTCAATGGGAGGTAGCATTAGTTTTTCCAGAACAAAGTTGAGGTCCCATGTTGGTGTAGGGGCTCTTCTAGGTGGTCTAATGTTTTTTGCCCCTCTGAGGAACTACCTTAGAAGAGGGTTGGAAAATAAAGGTGGATTAGTGTCATAGTGAGCTGAAATAGCTGAAGCATGGATTTTAATAGAGGAGAAGGAAAGTCCTTTATGCAACATCTCAGCTAAATACTGCAGAATGTGAGGCATATGAGGCTGAGTTGTGTCTTGGCCTTTAGCTTGGTTCCAAGCACAAAACCTTTTCCATTTGTCCGAGTAAGCTTTCCTGGTGCTTGGCCTTCTGGCCTCTAGAATAACATCCAGTACTGCTTGTGAAAGAGGGGCTGATGGGATGCTTAATAGATTTGCCATGCAGCCAGGTTTAAGGTTTTGATCTGGCTGGGTAGAATCTGCTTGTTTTGTTGTGTGAGTAAATGAGGAATTTGAGGCAATATCCATGGTGGGCTGTGAGCCATATTCTTCAATAGTGGGTACCAGTGCTGGCATGGCCAGTCTGGGGCTATGAGAATAAGTCGAGGTTTCTCCTTTTTGACCTTCAAAAGAACCTTTGTAAGAAGAGGTAATGGAGGAAAGGCATATGCTGTCAGGTTTTCCCAACTGAAGGAGAGAGCGTCCACTTTCCAAGCTTGATGGTGGAATGTCCTTGTACAAAATTTTGTCAGCTGGTAGTTTTGAGGACTGGCAAACAGGTCTATATCTGGTAGACCCCATCTCTGAGTTATTGTAAATATTTGTGGGTCTAGCTTCCACTCGTGGGGATCTTTGATGTTTCTGCTTAAGTCGTCTGCCAATGTGTTTTTCTGTCCTGGCAGGAATTGAGCCTGTAACTGGACTTGGTAGGCCAGAGCTGTGTTCCATAAGATTATTGTTTGCCTGCAAAGAGGGTAGGAATGTGTGCCCCCTTGTTTGTTTATGTACCACATTACTGTGGTGCTGTCCGTCTTTATTACAAGTTGTCCTGGCTGTAGTAGATCCTTGAAGGCTGTCAGAGCTTTCTGTACAGCTAGCATCTCTTTTTGGTTTATGTGCAGTTTTCTCTGTTCTGCAGTCCATAGGCCTTGAATGCCTTGCCCTGCCATGTGTGCCCCCCAGGCATAGTCTGAAGCATCTGTTGTGATAGTTTACCTGGGTGGGGGCAAAATGAAAGGCTGACCATTGTTGAGGTGACATGCCTGTGCCCACCATAGAAATTCCTGTTGAAGGCAAGGAAGGAGAGATATCACTGTGTCCAAGCTGTGGCTGTGTTGAGACCATACGCTTTTTAGGTACCACTGTAATTTCCTCATATGCAGTTTTGCAAATGGTATTATCAGAATGCAAGATGCCATGAAGCCCAAAGCCTGCAGAATTTTTCTTGCAGTTAATTGGGTCTTTGTTGCCACTGTCTTGAAATATTGAGTCAGTTGTAATTACTTGTCTGATGTAAGGTAAGCCTTCTGGGCCATTGTATCCAAGCTGGCACCCAGGAATGTCATTTTTTGTGAGGGTACTAGTTTTGACTTCTTTTCGTTTACTGTGTACCCCAGACAATTTAGTAGATGCTTCACAAAAGCCAGATGTTGTAAGAGAATGTCTTTTCTTTCTGCTTGGATGAGGCAGTCATCCAGATATGGATATATTTGAATTCCTCTTTGTCTGCAGTATGCAATTACGGGTGCCAGGCATTTTGTGAATACTCTGGGCACAGTAGATAAGCCAAAGGGCAGTGCAGAGAATTGATAATGGGTTGAACCTGCAATGAAATGGAGGTATCTTCTGCAACTTTGTCTGATAGGGACATGCAGGTATGCCTCCTTGAGGGCCAACGTTACCAGCCATGCTTCCTTGCCCAACATGGGAAGTAGCTGCTGTAGTGTTAGCATCTTGAATTTGGGCACTTGTAAGTAAGTGTTTAGAATTGAAAGGTCCAGAATTGGTCTCCAAGCATTTTCTTTCCTGGGTACTAGGAAGAGTCTTGAGTAAAATCCTTGGCCTTGCTCTTGAGTTGGTACCCTTTGAATGGCTCTCATGGCCATGAGAGCTGTAATTTGTTTTTGAGCCTCTGCCCTTTGATTTTGTGGCAGGTTTGGCATTCCTCTTTTTATTGGCAAGGTGTGAAAGTGGAATCTGTATCCTCGTAAAATTATGTCTAGGACCCATTTGTCCTTTGTGACCATGTGCCAGTTGTCTGCAAATAGTGCCAGTTTTCCCCCCAAGGGGGCTGACAAGAGAGCTTTGTTTGGCCAGCTGAGGTGCAAGTCATTGAGTCTGTCTTCTGGTGGATTGAGACCTGTCTTCTCCTCCCTTCTGGGTTGGAGTGCTCCATTGGCAAGGCTTATACTGAGTTTGTGGTTGTCCTCTGCCCCTTGGGCGCTTGTATTTACCCCTCTGAGGCCTGTCAGTGGCTGGAAAGGACCAATTTTTTGTTGGCCAGTTTCTGCTGAAGCGAGGGGGTTGTACTTGTAGAAAATCTTTGACTGTCTGCATTGATTTAGCCTTATCTTCCATTTTCTTTAAAACTTCTTCTGCTTTAACACCAAAAAGAACATCCTGCTGTAAGGGAGCATCTAATAGTTTTGCTTTAACATGATCAGGCAGACTTTGTTCTTTTAACCAGGCATGCCTATGTATAACTGATCCAGTGACAGCTGCTCTGCAGGAGGCCTCTAAAGAATCAAACCCACATTGCAAGGTATGTTTGCCAACCTGCTCGGTGGCGTGCAACAAATCCTGTACTTCTTTCATTTCAGATTGTTGAGGTAAGGTGGTTATCTTTTGTTTTAACTGAGAAATCAGGAATTGCTGATACTTAAGCATATGAAATTGACAGTTTAGTGCTCTCATAGCTAAAGTAGCTGAGGTGTAAACCTTTTTCCCCCATCTGTCTAGTGCTCTTGAATCCCTTTCAGAAGGTACTGGATTTTTAGCCATGGAAGCCTTAGCCCCCTTGGGACCCTGGGAGATAGTCTCTGGGTCAGCTACTGGGCTTTTGTAAAGGAATTTGTGGGAATCAGGTACTCTGTAGTATCTGTCAGGCTTGGCCGGGGCAGGAGGTAGAGAGTCAGGGTTGAAACTGGATTCTAAGTAGACATCATCCACAATGTCCAAAACAGGAGGGATGGCTAGAGGTCTGTGCTGGGGGAGTAAAAGAAACTCTCTCAGCCTTTTCTTGGACTCAGAGTAATCCTGACCTTCCCAGTGAAAATGTTCCCTCATAGTGTGTAAAGTTTCCCCAAAAGAGTAATCTTCTGGAGGGGAAGCTGAGGGAATAGATTCCTCCGCATCAGAATCTTCATAGGGAGAGAAGGAATAGTCTTGGTCCTCAGAGGAATTTGAAGAAATAGACAGTTGTTTAGAGGAAGCAGAATCTTCCTCTTGTCTAGGCCTTTTGTCAGGAGGAGGCTGTGAACCCCTGATAAGAGAAATCAAATCTTCTGCCATTTTGAGCATCTGTTTCTTAGGCATAGGGCCTTGAACAGGAGATTGAAGTGAAACCTTTTTTGATTTAGAAGGAGTCTTTGACTTGGGAAATGTTTTGACTGTAAGAGTCGTTGGTCTGAAAACGCCTTCAGAAGCCGATGGCGTTTCAGAAGTACCAACGTCCTTGGAAGGTAAATCGTCGGTAGGGCCTGAAGTAAAAGGCTGCATCGGCCTAGTACATTCCGACAAAATATCTGTAGCAGTCTCGGGTTCCAGAACTGCGGTAGTCAGAGGCTGCGTCAGAGCCTCACTGATAACCAGAGAGCCGGAGACCGGATCAACCGAGGCCTCAGAATTGGGCTTAGGCCTGGGATGTCAGTCCTTGTCCCTGCATTTTTTGTGCACGCCGGTAGTTGGTAGCTCTGACAGCATAGTATAGTTAAATTTTCTACCAAAAAAGTGCCGTGCGAAATCAAACCGTCTTTTAATAGTACGTTTATTAAATCTAGCACAAAAAGACAAGAAGTGACGTCGTGATCAGGGCCTAGGCAAGGTATGCAATAAGAATGAAAATCCTTATGAGGTATTTGCTTCCCACAAGAAATACAATTGTTAACTTTTTCTGACATCGGTCTGAGGCAAGAAAAGTTTCCCCAACGGGGTACTTAGCTTTATATAAGACTTTGGTCTGAAATTCGAATTCAAAAATCACAGGAGTCGGCCGACCGGCACTTGCAAACTGCTTCTGCTTCGGGCACCGCACGGCAAGAAAGACTGAAGAAAATGGCGTCAGTTGCAATATATATACCCCTGGCGCACTGACGTCAGGGATGAAGCGACAGCAACTGACGTCGGACCAAGACTTTGGAAATACGGCCGACTGCGGGACCGCCTGACGACAGGATAACCCCCAAGTGTGATGACTGCAGCAGGGTAACACAATGAACATCTATGTTCAAACAGCAAAACAATAGTAGTGGTTTCTTCTGAAAAACAACAGTCATGTAGTTAAAGAAAACCAAGTGGTGTTCATTGAATTATCACCCCATCCATCTTGCACTAAAACTAAGGAATAAAGCCTGCATACATATAGTTGGTTCACTGATAAATAAAGGCAACAATGCTTTTATTTGTGAAACTACAAAAACATAATTCTGATTAATGATGTTGGCTTAGGTTTTTACCTTGCAACATCTGTTATTCAACAGCCTAGCATTAATGAGTGGATATTTTTGTCATCATTGTTCTATATCAATGTGGTCGGCAAAGTGGAATGATTTTTGATGGAGTAAACAAGGCATCTGCAATAAAATGTAAAAATGAATCACTGAACAGTAGGAAAGGCTTCATCACATCTCTAAGTGGACAGTGTGTTGCCTCATATTATGAGACATAATGCTATATCTGCATGTTTACTCTTTCCAATTAAAAGCAATACTTTTCCAATAGGTACATTTGGAGTGTTACTGGTTCATAAGGTAAGGACATTCACCTTTGATGGTAGAAGATCAGAAAGCTGTAGATTCTAGTCCCATGTCAGGTGCTTGGACTACGTTTTTTTTCTAGAAATGACAGTGACATACAGGATAACATAGGTGATGCACTCCTGAGATGAATCCCTTTGGATGAAACCTTTATCCAAGGTCCTATTTGCCTTTAGTTGGTGGCAAAAGATCCCACTGTACTTCTCAAAAGAAGTGGAGATTTTTCATCAGAGTTCTAGCCAAAGATCCTCTAGTCAGCTTGAATACCACTTCAGATATGACATGAAATAATCATCTTTAAGTTACAGTTAATAATTTCAAGATATATTTCAAACTTAAGCTAGTGGAACTAATACACTCAACAAAAATAAATAAATAATAAATAAGCATGTCCTAAAGTGTAGCTTTTAACAACCTGCAAAAAAGTGAAGGTAGTCTTTAACATACAGACTGCTTTTTGGAATAGCTTAATGGAGTCTCTTCGGCCATTTTTATCTTATGTTATGGGACTTTACAACAGGAAGTGTTATTTCTCTCTCTCTCTCTGTGCATCACATTGTGGATATGAGCACAGATGGAACAAAGAAACAAAAAGCTATCTGCGATACTTCTGCTATGACTTGTTGAGTTATCACTTCGCAAAGAACCAGATTGTCGGGAACTCAATCCAACAAAAAAAATTAATCTAATGGCTTTTGCACCCCAGGTGAGGGGATAAGCTCCTTGACAACCCCAAACTTATACATACCAACTTCACAGTTGTGTAAAGAAAGGAGAAATCTGTCAAAAGAAAGGAATCACTGCTGGTGCACACTTAGAAACTGCAATAAGAATGAAGAAAGTGTTGTTGTTATTCTCATCACCCTGTCTGTGCTTATAAATTGATTCAGTATATGTTCATAATCTTGAACTTTGCATGCTATTTTATTTTTTGTAGATTCTCACTATCATCCTTTCCTCTAATGAAACCAATCTACAATAGTCATAATATATACAAATTAAACTTTTACAAACAATAGACTCTGTCATTATTAGAGCCTATATGTGGAACAGCTGTTTAGTTTCCCACAAGCATTGTGCCGCAAAAATATTCTTACAAAAGCTGGCAAACTGTTACAAGCATTACATAGATTGAAATCTGCCTGTGAGTATAGAATTTCATATACTTTCATATATAGATCTGAGGCAAACTCTTATGTCATAATAATAGATCTTTAAAAAGAAAATAAACTGGAGTGCTGGAATGCTTGTTTAGCTTGTTGTTCTCTGCCTGACTATTGTTGATCTCTGTCTGCATTTGATTTTGAAGTTTTTCATTTAAGGTTTGGTTGCTTCTCTGTCATTTTTTTTTCTTATATTGCATTTGTTTTGTTTTAAGTTTTTATTCTTTTGGAGTTTTAAGAGGTCTTGGCTAGGGTCAGTTAGAAAAGTTAGAAAATAATTCCTTTGCAGACAGTGAATAAAGTTCAGCTAATTAGTGGAAGGAGCTGAGAAATAGCATTCCTCATTTAACTAGAAATATTTGGAGGCATATTTATTTATCTGGAGTGCTCGTTTGACTTGTCGTTCTTTGCCTGACTATTACTGATCTCTATCTGCATTTGATTTTTCCCACCCACCCTCGCTATTGTCATTGTACTCTTAAACTTGATAGCTTTTGAGTTGCCTGCCACTACTACAAATCTGATTTTGGACACTCATCCCAGTCCCATTTCATCAGCTCATTCCACTGCGTACTGAGAGATCAGTTGGGAAGCCAATCTCCTTAGTCTATTAAACTTGAATTATCTTCTGTTTCCTCCCTTCCTACTTTCCTAAAAAAATTTAAAAAATCCACTTTATTCAGCTACTTTTACTGTATCTGTGCTTCTTCCTACTTTATTATTTTATTTTGCTTTTTGATCCTTGTTCTTAAATGTTCAGTTGCATTTATTCTGTTGCATTTATTACTGCTTAGTAGTAGCCCAATTAAATTGTAACTGTCATTCTAAGCCTCTTAGTTTTGATTTAAGCACTTTGGGCTTCAAAGTAGTTATCTAACAAAAGGAAAGTTTGCAGTCTACACTCTTGCGGCAGGAGAGATAGCTTACACCCTTCTACTTTTCAAATTGTTGCTTGAAGGCTTATTCTGTCTGTTATTCTAAAAGTGTCTTAGCTCTGGTTTAAGCACTTGGGCTTCAGGACAGTTATTCTACATTAAGAAGGTTTGTGGTCTACACTATTGTAGGAGGATAGGGTAGCCTCTGTCTTTCTGAGCTGGGAATTGCTAATGAAGCTTATTGTGGCTGTTTGTCTTTGTTCTGATTTAAGCACTTGGGCTCCAAACCAGTTATGTTACTTTAGGAAGGTTTGTAATCAACTTCTTGTGGCAGGAGAAGATAGCCTGCACCCTTCTAAGCTGGGAATTTCTGGTTGAAAGCTTATTGTATCTGTTATTCTGAACATGTCTAAGTTATGGTTTAACCACTTGGACTCCCAACTAGTTAGTTTGCATTAAGAAGGTTTGTGTTCTACACTCTTGTGGGAGAAGATGGTAGCCTCCACCATTCTGAGCTGGGAATTTCTGGTGAAGGCGTATTGTGCCTGTTATTGCAAGTGTCCTTGTTCTGATTTAAGCACTTGGGCTCCAAACCAGTTATTTTACATTAGGAAGGCTTGTGGT
This sequence comes from Protopterus annectens, assembly GCF_019279795.1. NCBI lineage: Eukaryota > Metazoa > Chordata > Ceratodontiformes > Protopteridae > Protopterus > Protopterus annectens. Next base: position 309,003,419 of record NC_056732.1, on the reverse strand, counting down.
CTACACTCTTGTGGGAGAAGAGGGCAGCCTTCACCCTTCAGAGGTGGGAATTGTTGGCGAAGGCTTATTGTGCCTGTTATTCTAAGTGTCTTTGTAATATTCTGTGGTCTCATTTGCTCATAGCTGAGCACTGCTTATCAAGTTGCTTGTGTTATTGACCTGTTCAGTATTTACGTTTTCCTCACTCCTCCCTAGTAGATCAGTGGCCATGGATATGCACTTCTTGACTCACTCTGTGGCCAGTCTGGTTGAGATGAGTATTCTGAGGCATTGTGGCAAATGCCTCATATACATTGACAACCTGCTTATTCTTAATAAAACAGCATATGTGACAGGTGTAAATACACTTTAATGCTGGTGGCAAAATGCTCTCATACAACCAAAACTAATCCTATAGTGGTTGTCATTGACACTTGCACCATGCATACTGCACAGGGTAAAGACCCTACACATAAAACAACTTATTCTGAGGCACTTACAAGTAACCTTCCTAAAACACTATGATCTCCTGCACAGTACAGTCAAAGAAAGGGTCCACAGCCATCACATAAACACTCTGATAAAACACCACTCAGAGCTACACATAGTAAAACTGTATCAAGGCCTCCACTGCTAAGCACTTAAGGCAAACCAGCAAACAGCCACATTTCCTATTCATTTGTGATTCTATAGTGAGGCACACTGATGCCCCCTCAGCAAACTGAGTAAGGAAAGAGTCACAGTTAGCTGCCTTTCCAGAGCTAGGATCCATCAAGTCATACAAACACTCAGGTCATTGAACCACAGGTGCCAGGATGACTCTGTCATAGTCCATATGGGTATTAATGACCTGAGACATACTTCCCTTGATTATATGAAGTGAGACATGATCGAGCTCATTGATTATGTATCTCAGGTAGGTATGAGCCTAACGCTGAGCAATTTACTACCTTCTCCTAGGATGATACCACATTACCAACAGAAAATTATTTATTTTAACAATTGTTTTAGCTTCTGCTGTCAATCCAAGGGGGTACATTATTTGATGACCTAGGAGGACATGGTTGGCAGACCACACTGCTTTGCAGGGATGGGCTGCACTTATCCCCATGAGGCTTTCGGATATGGCAAAGACCTTTTCAACCCCCATAGTGCCTTTTTTTAGGCAATGTCAAACTGATAAACCTGTTGTTAACTGAATTTATGAAGGAATATCTGAAGGTGGTGCTGTTCATGCTAAAAGTCTTAACAAGAAGCTCCTCTCTCTGCAAGCCTTCCTCTCCCTGGAAGCATTGACAATTGTGTAGTAATATAGACATGGTTTAAAGTCACTAAGAGTACTCCAGCAATGCAAGGTTATAATGCCTTTCACATCTTTAGACCACATACTGTACAGGAGGGAATTAAAGGTTGAGGACTGTCAGTCTATATTAAGACTAATCTCACATCCAGACTAGTTGAAGTGTATGACCCATTGGAACTCATACATGTTTAACTCACCATAAACAGGATGCTATACCATATCTTTGCAACATATAGGTCCCCCTCCATGTCCCTGTAAGCCCATAATACCTATCTCAATGTACTAGAGTCTTTCACTGTTCAACTCAATAAGATATTCATGGAGGATCTCAACTACTCCTCTATAGATTGGGAAACCTACATCACTTCTAATGTGCAAGCCAGGCAAATCGATTCCTAAACTTAGTTAATCTAACATCCCGGAACAGCTGGTCCATTATCCTACTAGGGTTACAAACATGACATTGTACTCATGGACGGGGGGGGGGGGGTAATGTTCCTCACTCAATGTAATAGCTTTGCTCATCAGATGTGACCATAATGCAGTATTACTTGAAATAAAAAGTTAATCTGGGGATCCAGCAAAACCAAAAACCTTTAGGAACTATTCCAAGGTTAACCTCTCTCTACTAAGCAAAACCTTGGCTAAATTCCAAGCACTCCCAAACCCAGTAAATACCATACAATACACTGAGATATTTACAACATTCTGTACAGACATATATAGCTGTATAGAGCAAGCTGTGCCCACTTGTATTAAGAATAAGACAAACTGAAAAGACAAGCCACCCTGATGGAACCATGCTATCAATCTGTTATACAACAAAAAAATTAAAAATCTTGGCCAAGCATACGAGGAACAAAGCCATACATACCAAAAGCCTGCTGAACTGTCTAAACAGGCATCTAAGAAATGTAATTAATACTTCAAAGGCTAAATTTGAAGAAAAAAATAGCTTCTCAGACAAAGAACAATCAGAACGTTTTCTACAGGTATGTCTGTAACCTTAGAGGAAGTACACAACAATGGGGAGAATTTATTGTAAATGGCATTACCCACACTCATCCAGAGGCTATTGCCAACCTTTTGGCTGACAGGTTCAGCACAAAGTCCCCCCCCCCGATAATCCAGAGGAAATACCACATAACACAATCCCCACAACCATTACTAGAGGAAAAGGTCAATAATGCACTTTTCACAGCCAAAAACACTGCATCGATGGACCTGGATAACATCCCAGGATGTTTAATAAATAGCATGAAACATGACCTCTCTGGTCCACTTAAATCACTTTTCAACAGGAGCTTTCAGTCAGGTTTTGTACCCAAGGAATGAAAGATGGCTATAGTCATTCCCCTGCACAAAGGAGGTCCAACCACTGATCTAGGTAACTACAGGCTCATAAGTCTTGCCAGCCTCATATCTAAGGCCATGGAAAGAATCACATGGACATGATAAATGAGGACATAGGTAACCTGCAAATGCTAGACTCATCACAGGTCATGCCTATTAAATCTGGTGGATTTTTTGAGAGGGTCACCAAAGTATTGTACTGTGCACACAGCTTAACTCGACCTGGCCAAGGCTTTTGATGCAATACCCCCTTAGGCATTATAAACAAGCTCATTAAATTTGGTATAAACCATTTTATCACCCACTGGATAGCCAAATGTCTTACCGATAGGATCCAGGAGGTCAAAATAAGTGAGGCCACCTTCACCAAGAGGCCAGTCACAAGCAGAATCCCCTAGGACTCGGTACTGGGCATGCTCCTTTTTGGCATCTAATTCTCTGAATTGGAAGCCAATGCTGAAGGTTTATGACTGACTACATTGCAGATGATTGCAAGCTGAGGATTATCATAACTCCCCTGAAGACACTAACATTCTTCAAGAAGGTCTATCTCTGACTAATAAATGGTGCCAAACCTATGGTCTTAAACTCAATGCTAAGAAATGCATAATTTTATCCTTTGGGAAATTAACCATCCTGGCTAATTGCTATGTTGATAATAAAACCCCAGACTTATGAATCTCCTACATATTCATAAGTCAAAAAGGACCAGAAATACAAGGTCTAGGGACATGAATTCTGTCTGTGACATAAACAAAACATGGCAGAGAGACAGATATGTGTCCCAGAGACTGCCCCTCCTATGCAACAGACTTCCCATACACATGAAGCTGAGTTCATCTATTACCCAGTTTAAGTACAACCTAGACAAGTGGATGGGGAATAGCAAATTTATTCTGGGCCTGGTACCCATGTCCTTTATGGACAGAGGTAGCTTATAAATGCCTGGCCCTCAATGTCCTATTTGGAGCAGGACATCCTTAATTCTTTCATGAAAACTTGTCTAGGTTTATAAAGGCTCTTTGGGTCATTAGCCTAGTAACAGTATATGAATCTGTGAATCTATGAAACCTGTGTGCAGTTTTAACTTTGTGAAGTACTTTGCACAATGTGGGCGCCATTTTCTACTGAACAGCAGACCATGGTTAGAAGCCTGTTAAACTCCAGTGGCAACACTTGCATATTGTATGATCACAAGAACTCATTTAACTTATATGCACCTTCAGACTTCTGACCAGTCACTTAACTTACATGAACCTTCAAACCTCTCAGCGCTTAGCTACTTTACATGCACCTTCAGACCTATGACCACTCACTTACCTTACATGGACCTTCCAACCTCTTACCATTCACTTGACTTACATGAACCTTCAGACTTCTCGGCACTTACCTTACATGCATCTTCAGACCTCTGACCACTCAGTTAACTAACTTGAACCTTCAAATCCCTCAGCGCCTCCTTACCTTACATGCACCTTCAGACCCCTAAGCACTCACTTAACTTACTTTCATGTTCAGATCCCTGAGCACTCAGTTAACTTTTATGCATTTTCAACGCCCAAGCACTCAGGTAACTTACATGCATCTGCAGATTCTAAGTGTTCAGATAACTTATGTGCACTTTCAGATCCCTCACTATTTAATTAACTTATCCGCACCTTCAGATCACTGAGATCACACTTGATTTATATACACCTTCAGATCTGAAACACTCAGAATATTGAAAAAGCCTTCACCATTTAAATAATACCTTACTGATTTAGTTTGTCTAATGATCAGGAGAGTTCTTCATGGATGGGTTTAAATGTGTACAAAGTAATACATAAGTGAATCTTAGTTATAGTGATAAAATAATGCTTTTTTTTTCTCTGGAAGGTAGATTATTATCCATCTTGATGATTAAAATTGGTATTTCTGTATTTTTATTTTCTGCAACTCATGCAAATGATTGTGTTCTTAAAAATCAGACAAGTGAAGTAGGCTTAATCATTAGAGATCCTATTTCAGTTAAAGAGTTAGCCATAATTCTGGGCAGATTCTTTATGTATTCAATGAAAGGTGTTTCAAAATAATACAGAAGTATGCCATGAAGAGCATTAGCAAATATCAATTTAAATACCTCCTTTTTGTACCTTCTTGGATCCCATAACATCAAATAGTAGTGTATTTTCTTTCATTTTTACTAATTTTGCTTGCAGGTAAAAATTCAATAACTATATAATAAAATTCAACTATTATCACTTGTATAAAAATGTGCTTTCTTTATTACCTTTAATTGTATAAACTAAGATCTGCTTATTGTAATATGTAATACTACTTATAACTGGAGCTTTTCTCCCCGGGCCTCCGCTGAAAAAGGATCTGTGTCCAGTCGGACATTCCCGCTAAATAAATGTTAAATAAATAAATAAATAATCCCCAGGCAAAGTTTATCAAATTCTTCCTCTTTAGCATGAAATTTGGGTGTTCCAGGAAAAGGAAATTTGGGTGGACTTTTGTTTTCTCAGCCAAATCATCAACTCTGATTATATTAGTCCATATCTAGTCACTTAATTTCAGAAGGATACTTTGAAGAACAATAGATGTTCATCATATACTGATCTCTGCTGTAGTAGTCTAAGCTTTATGAGTTATACCCTGAAAAGGGTATAACAGCTACAGGGCACTTTCCACTCACCCAAACCATTAGTCAGCTTGAGCTGAGCTAACTAAAAGGCAAGTTTGGGTATCAAGCCCTTCAGAACCTTCCTGCCACCGAAGAGAGTGCTTCTTTGCAGGCTTTCAAGGACCAATAATCAGCTTGTGCATTCCATTGCTGGACAGATAAGATCCCATTAGGGAAAAACCTCACACGTATTATTTTGTTGGTCCATCTTTCAGCCCCCAGAAGACAACTAAGCAGCCTTTTCTGCCACAGCAGGCTAGTAATTCACCCCAGATGTACCAGAAAATGCAGTCCAAATCACAAAAAAAAATCCAAGAAAGCTCACTCCGGATATAAAACACAAACCTCTTATATTTTCCACTAATATCACAACTAGGTAAGCGCTTTCATCCCAAATTCAATTTTTATAAATACTCCTAAAACATAACATCACTTCCTGTAGCATGTTTAAAGTGGTAAGTCATAAAAAAGGCATTTTATAAAATAACATTCATAAGACCAGCAGAATCCTGAATCTGTTTGTAAAAGGTTCAGTCTTTCAATTTCAGCAACAGTTCAAATCATTTTAAAATGTCTTAATAAGCAAATATATATCTTAACAAATAAAAAGACATATGTAAAGACATTTTTAACTAAAATATTCTGCCATCTGTATACCTGCTTTTTGGACGACATTTTTATTTTATGGAACGGACCAAAAGAACTAATAGGCCCTTTCCTTGACTACATCAATAATTCAGCACCTTTTTTGAAATTCATACACACTTTAGGTGAGACTGCAATCACTTATTTGGACATTTTACTTAGAAAAGATGTTCAAAATAACAGATTTGTTTCTGAAATATACCATAAAGCAACCTATTCTAATAATTTTTTGCACTTTACAAGCTGTCACCCCTATATTCAAAAAAGAGGAGTTTCAAAAGGACAATTTGTAAGAGCTGCTTGAATGGTCACTTTATATGATTCTTTTCTGAATGAATGCCAAAAATTGAGTGGTATGTTTATCAGTAGGGGGTACCCCCATTCAGTGGTAGCAAACATAATGTTAGAGGTCATTTCCAAAAGGGAGAGTGGTCATTTTCCCTCTCTTAAATACAGGTGAAAATGCCGGGGACAATACCCCCTTAAACACTCGTAGTGGTAAATCTTTAGAAAATTTAGGCTCCACTTCTGGAACATTAATTGAACAAGCTAATAGATATAGAACAAGTTTTATTACAGCTTTTTCTATTGATGCCTATGAGATAAAAAACATCTTGGAGAAAAATTGGGCACTTCTGTAAGGTGAAACGGATGCCAGAGCGATTTTAGGGGATAGACCTACTCGTGTATTTTGTAATGGGAACAACATCAAAACCTTATTTGAACATCAAAGGAATCCCCATGAAAGTAGCCATATGTATAAATGCAGTTCTTGTAAGTTTTGCCCTTACATACTAGAAGTGAAAGAAGTAACTAAAGGGATGAAAATTCAAATCAAGAACAGATTTAGCTGTTATACAGAGAGAGTTGTTTATGGTGCCTTATGTGAATTATGTCCTTGTTTTTACATTGGTAAAACTGAGCGTAAACTCAAGAATAGGATAGGGGAACATCTCAGAAATATCAGGGACAATTGTGACACCAACGCCCTTGCTAAACATATTACACAACATCCTGGACACAAATTTAAGTTTGTCCCGGCCCCCTTCAATAACACACATCACACCAAATTACATTTGACGACCTTTATTAAAGTTCCATAACAGAGCTTTGATCACCACTTTATTAATTACAACTATTCATGATATAATTGATTCTAAATACAGCATAACATCCTTGTAATGTTAATCAGGGCAGCGTACCTACTCACCCTGCCCCAGTAAGCAGTGTCCATGCCTCTACTCACTTTACTTATGAAGCAGAGTCCCATCTCACTTCAGTGTTAATCAGGGGAGTGTACCTACTCACCCTGCCCAACAAGCAGGGTCCATACCTCTGCTCACTTACTTTACTTAAGAAGCAGTGCCCCAACTCACTTGATACACCATCCATTGAATTACCTTCCACCAAATAAGCACCATCCTTACCTCAGCTTGCTTATCTATTCAGCAAGCTTCCTCCAACTACTCATTTCCTCTCCCCAGATCCTTGAAATGAACATTCAGACATCAGATAGGGGACAGAAGAGGGCAAACCTATCCCTCTTCTCCGCCTACCCCCACTGATAAATAACCCTACTCCCCACCAATGAAAAGAGGGGGGTGGGTGGGTAGCAAGTTCACGCCAAAATGTGATTGCTTAACCCAACTACACTAGACTAACCTCTTAAGCCCCTCCCTATCATTATCTCATTTCCTCCCAACCATCCCTGCCTCCACTTAACCCTTTCACCTCCCCAACCCACTTAACTCCCCTAATATTAACCTAACCCCCACATGAAGATGTCCCGGGACAACTTAGTTTGTTGCCAAACTTCATTTGTCCCGGCCCCCTTCAATAACACACATCACACCAAATGACATTTGACGACCTTTATTAAATTTCCATAACATAGCTTTGATCGCCACTTTATTAATTAAAACTATTCATGATATATTTGATTCTAAATACAGCATAACATCCTTGTAATGTTAATCAGGGCAGCGTACCTACTCATCCTGCCCAACAAGCAGGGTCCATACCTCTGCTCACTTACTTTACTTAAGAAGCAGCATCCCAACTCACTTCATACACCATCCATTGAATTACCTTCCACCAAATAAGCACCAACCTTACCTCAGCTTGATTATCTATTCAGCAAGCTTCCTCCAACTACTCATTTCCTTTCCCCAGATCCTTAAAATGAACATCCACACATCAGAGGGGGAACAGAAGAGGGCAAGCCTATCCCTCTTCTCCGCCAACCAACCTGACCAGGCTGTTCCCCCTCCCTTCTACCCAAAATTGTTCAATCCACTTCCCATAAAGGGAAGGGTCAAGCCAAACATCATTTGGTGTACCCATCATCTGTAAAGCACCTTAGAATCCCGTCATAACCCCTTTGCCATGCCATCACTGAAACACACCCTAATGAAACTAAATAAAGTAGGATTACCATGACCCCCGTTGTAACACCAGAACATCCACACCAAGAGAACACATACCCTTTTAGCCTGCTGCCTTCAAAGCTGAAATCATGGCTCAACCTAAATGTATTGACAGCCATAACCACAACAAAACCACAAACTATAACCCCTTGAACTCAAGACGGCATCCAGTCAAACTAGTAGCAAGACTCACACCCAAGACCCTGTTAACCATAGCATATCACCTTGCCCACCCACCTCTATATGTGCAACAACTCCATTACCGTAGGGAACAGTCTAACTCTAACTTTACTGTCCTTCCTTAGCTGACCGAAAACCAGCACCCCTTGACCTAGGTCCCGAAAACCCACCTATGCTCAGCAACGAAATACTCTACATACCCAGCCATAAACACCCCCAATTCATTCATTACCAAACCATTCTTAACCCCTGTTTGGCCCTGGCCTTTCCCCTGGAGAGCTCTTTCCTTATATTACCTATGCCACTAGTAGGCAATTAAGACCTGTCTTACCACAGCCTTATCCTGCAACCAAGCATCCTTTAAACCTCCTAACTCCCCTGTAACAATGCACCCAGTTTTAAAACTACCCCACCAACCGCCTACCTACCATGCTTCTTAAAACTCTACTCACAAAATTGACCCAAACACCAAGTGAAATGATCCTTGTGCTATTCTGTAAAGCCTTAACCTGTTATGTAACATTAACAACACTTACTCAAAGGACAAATTTGTCACCCCAAAGACACCACCTGTTAGAAAAAAACTCCAGCATCCTATCAAACATCTCATTGGTCCTCCCCTAAATAAGGTTCAACCACTGAATGAGTAAATACAACCACCCCAAGGTTCTTAAGAAAGCAAGGGTTGAACTTCACTGGCTTGCAAGAGCCTTAGGGGTTTAGCCTAAAGCCCTGCACTCCTATGAATGTTGTGACTACTCATCCAGTGGGATCCCCCACTCCCCATAACCGTCCCCACCTATTACCCCCTTGGCCCCCCCTACCTACCTCTCCCTTAGTTGCCCGATCCCCCTGCGCACAAGGACATATGTTTATATGTAGCCCTCCCTATCCCCTTTAGCAACTGAGAGAGTTAACCAATAACATATCAATAGTGTCATCACCCTAAAATATTTAGTAATTGAAGTAAGTACCATCCTGCTTCCCCTCCCGAGCTACTCCCCCAGCCATGGTCCCACCACTGACATCACCATGCCTGTCCTAAAACCCACCCATCCCATGCTGCCCTGGCTCACTGATCAGTCCTTTCCCCCTACCACAGTAAGGCTAGAACAAGGAAACAGCCCATGAGTCGTCTCCTGCTATGAGCTGTCCATCACGGCCGGCAACCTCTCCGTACATGTAACCAGTGCGGTGAGATGAACTTTATGAAGAAAGAAAAACTGCATGATATAGCTTCTACTGCCAAGCACGGCATGATGTAGATACCTAGGGCCAGACTAAACCTGTAGAATCACCCCCTGTGGTCAGCTTCTGCAAGAGAAACAAAATTAAATTGAATAATCTAACCTACAATAGACTGTATATAGCACTTAGTGAATCAAACAGTTCTCAACAACCATAAACCAATCCAAAGATGATGATAGACTAGACAGAAATATGACATCATCTGATTAAATATTCACACATACTGGATTTTAAGTATCTATGCCTTGTGTGCATTCAACCAGAGAACTCTCCCCTTTCTAGCATAACTGATCCAACCATAAAAAACACACTATTCCCTAGGAAAGTAGACAACGTTCACTTTAACAATAAAGCATGAGATATGCCTGGTTTTGACAATCTTACACAATACATTTGCTACAATGTAAGCACACAACAATAAAATTACAGTAGTGTGATAACTCAATGAAACAACATATTAGACACCTTCATTAAATACTTCTATTTCATACATTCATATATACAATATCCAACAGATATATCACAGCTCCTACCCAAAACCAAATCGCAATACTGTCAGAACAAGGGAAGTCCCTTGAATTACCAGATGGGGCCCACCTTCCAACTGCTGGCTCCATGCATATCTGCATCACTCAGTCTCAACGTCACAGCAGTCTTCATGCCGTCATTGAAATGCAATGCAATGCAATGATGTTTTCAAAATCCATTCCCTGCCGTATGAAGTCATATCAACACACCAATCCGACATCACCTCTCAGAACTCATGGCATTGCTCCACACCATCTGACCCAGGAAACGCTGCCATATGTTGCACAGCCATACCATGCATCACCTATGCATGACCAAAACAAAGATCCTTTGTCAAAACCCTTTCATTACACACTCCCAAAGCCAGCACCAAAAAGATACTAAAACATTTCAATGCGCCTTCCATCATCAGCTGCTTCCAATATTCAAGGGCAGAAAATTCCCACTCTGATTGATCCGATAGAACAAACCAATCAACATGGCAAATCCAATGCCAGGCAATGTCCAACATGACTCCGGGCCCACACAAAAGTGAATGACACCCTGCAGTGCCCCACAACCTGTGAAAAACACCCTGCAGTCACAAGTACAAGCTTGCCCAAATAATCAACCATGCCTGCCCTCCCAAACCTCCTGAGGCCAAAATCGGTCATCCAAGCACACTGACAGCACACGCCCATTCAAAATCCTTCCACCACCACAGATATCCGTTTTCTCCCTTCCTTTTAAAAAATAATTTACTACTAAAGCTCAAGGTAAATTGCTTTTATATCTGATTCTTTTAATAATATACATGCTCATTTTTTTTTTATACCATAAGAGTTATATATCATTTTAACTGTCTGTTTTAATATGTAATTTTCCTAGCTTTATATTGCACCTGACTGTAGTGGGATATTAAATGCTTCTACTTTGTCAAGGATATATCCTGTGAACTCTAACTTTTAATCCAAAGCAGAAGGAACTTATTAAAAAGGTGAATTACATTTGCAAAACAGGACCTCACAATGACAACTGTAACCCCAGTTTGATTGAATCAGCTCATGTTATAGATTTATTATAAAATAAATTCTCTCTCTTACATTATAAAGATACAAGACAAAATTATTTGCATGCAACATATTTTGTTTTACTGCAGTCCTTGCTTAAGACCTTGTATTGTTAAAGTGTTCCCACAAACTTTCTAGGACGTTGTTATTTCTGGATTATTTTCTAAATGGTAATCAGATAGATGAGCATGGAACACTCTGCGTGTCATTCTGATAACATGAATAGTCTCATTTACCATGTTTGCTGTTAAAATACTGATCATTTAACGGCTAACTTTCCTTAGTCTGTGATTGTAAACTCACAATGTAGTTTACTGAAGTGATTGTTCCAACCTGCAAAGGGGTGTTCACTATACAAACCTCAGGAAGTAGATTTTACTGTTCACCAAGGGAAAGTGACAACCTATTTAGAACGCTTCATCCTCGTCTCTCTTCCTTGATCCAAACAGCTGCAGCAGGTAGAGAGGACAGATGGAATAGGAGATAGATACAAGAGGTTATTTAATTCATGCTACTGACAAGGGTAAGGTTAGGATTGTTGAGGTGATGTTTTATGTGGCTTGCTTTTAAAATGGTAAATGGTAAAACATAACAGCAGTCGACAGCTGCAATACTGAATATAATGCTCATTTTCTGTTTACCGAAAGCACGTTCTGCAAATGTAAAGCCACTTTCGTGCAATGCGCAGTCAGCAATAACCTCTGGAAGCCCGCGAACCACCACCAATTGTCACCTGCGAATGAGAACTCTTATAACAGCGTTCACATTCTGTGGGGAATAACTGCCATGTGAAAGGTATTTTTAAATGATTTCGAGTCATTTCCTCATTATTACACACAGGATGTAACCGTGTACTTGGAAGGGATTGAAGTACGAGGTACTGAATTTTCTCCAATGTACTTTTCTGACATGATACAGGCGGCTTTATTGGGTGATTTATGTTAATCATAAATGAAAAATGACAAGATAAATCCAGGAAAGTGGGTTATATTGCACCCGCATGGCACCAATTGGTTGCACAATCTCACAGCACGCAAAATAGACTTCTGCCGTTTGCATGTTGTCAGCATGGACATCACTGCTCCGCTACCACCATGCTTACCACAGAATGATTTAGAAGCCGTAACCCTGCTAAAGAAGGTCCCATGCAGCCAACTCACTCTAAAGGAGGTATCAACAAATGTCGATGAGTGAATTCCCTTAAACCACTCAACTCAGCATCCCCTTAAAGTAACTAGTAAAAAGTTGCACTGAGAACATAAAAGCCACAGCCATCATGCCGACACCATCTCCAATCACCCTTATCTGCCCACAATCCAACTTATTGAAATGACCTGAAATGCCAAACTACCAACCAAAATTATCACCTTACCACCAGACCACACAGCTAACTGAAATCTCCCCAGTTTAAGCACTACCATACCAGAACCACAGACTCAACATCTCAAGTAACAGGAAAAAAAAATGATATTTTCTGTACAAACCACCTGTCTCCTACAACCAAAACCCACCAGTAACCCAAGGCCTACCTGTTCCACTGGAATACCTACAGGTCATCTCGGACGTACACTTGCCTTAGCAAGTTCATGCCAAAATGTAATTGCTTAACCCAACTACACTAGACTAAACCGCTTAAACCCCTCCCCATCATTATCTCATTTCCTCCCAACCATCCCTGCCTCCACTTAAAACTTTCACCTCCCCAACCCTGCCTGCAACCATTAACTGCCCCTAATATTAACCTAACCCCCACATGAAGATGTCCCGGGACAACTTAGTTTGTTTGTTGCCAAACTTCATTTATTATTGTTGATATTATTTCCCCTTTCTGCAGGGGAGGTGCATGGCAATATTTATTTGAGAAAGCTGAATTGTGTTGGCAAATACATTGATACCCCCATTGGCCTGGTTTAAACAATTGTTTATCCATTACTAGTCTTTTGAAACTAAAAGCGCTATGTAGATAAATGGCTTACTTGGTCGAGCATTGGCCCCTTAAATCAAAAGTTCGGGGTTTGAGCCTTGGGTTGGGTGCTGTAGATTATATTTAATATTTTAGGTAAAATGTCTTTCCATATGTCTTTTTATTTGTTAAGATATATATTTGCTTATTAAGACATTTTAAAATGATTTGAACTGTTGTTGAAATTGAAAGACTAAACTTTTTACAAACAGATTCAGGATTCTGCTGGTCTTATGAATGTTATTTTATAAAATGCCTTTTTTATGACATCACTTTAAACAAGCTACAGGAAGTGATGTTATGTTTTAGGAGCATTTATAGATGTGACTGTGATTTCCTGGTTTGTCTGATGAAGTTCCTGTAAAAATTGAATTTGGGACGAAAACGCTTACCTACATTGTGATATTAGTGGAAAATAAAAGTGGTTTGTGTTTTATATCCAGAGTGAGATTTCTTGGATGTTTTTTCACCCCAGATGTAGATTGGTGACTCATCTGTGGCAAAATCTGTTTTCTCAGACCACTCATCTTTTTCCCCAGATCAGTCTGGTGTTGTCCATACAGCCACTGTGGATCAAGGGCTAGCCACGTCCTCTGCAGCTATTGTGGTCCCTTCAGTGAGCAATGGAGAGAGAGCCACTCTTGTCAATATTGGAAAAAGGGGAAGGAAAGGTGCCCCTGCTTAGCTAGAATGTTGTGCCCATCCCTGAGGAAGCTGTTCCTGTCGCTAATAATCTTATTGCTCAAATTTTCCTATCAAAAAGAAATATCATACTAAACATGTATCCATCTCCAGCACCAGTTTCACTAGACAAGAGTATTTTTTTAAGTCTGACTCAGGGTCTTGTACAGACTATTGACCCTTCTTACCAGGTGTTTCTGGTAAAAAGAGGATTTGTCTTTCCTGAAGAGATCCAAAACATTGAATCTGATAAGGAATGTGATGGAACTGATACATGTTTTTCTCTTCAGATTTCTGATTCAAACTCGGAGGAGAACATATTGTCTGAATCTCCCTGTCACAGATTGTCTTTCTCTGAGACTATTTCCAGAATGTATCAGTGTTTTCTGTGTTTCTGTGTTTTTTCAATTCCTCAGAAAATACTATAAGCTGTTTCAATGGGAATTCCCCAAACTGCCTTCAATACCCTCAGTGCTTTCAGCACTGGAGGATGTGTTTGTCACAACTTGTGGTTTCTCTGACCTGCTGTACCTAAGAAACCAGACAGAATGTACAAAGTTCTGTAGTCATTCACATTTTTATAGACTAACCTAACCCAGCTATAGCTTTCGTTTATTCAGCAGCTGCCAATCATTTTGTTAACTCTAATAATTCCCCTTCTGACAAGGATGGTAAAACAAGTGATACATTTGGGGGGGAAAGGTGTATACTTCTGCAAATTTAATTTTTAGAATTTTGAATTGTCAGGCTCATACACAAAAGTTTATTCTGACTAATTGTGAAAGTACGAAAAATGTTTTTTCTGCCTCACTCCCTCTGTGAGTAAAAAGCTGCTTTCTGTGGTTTCGTTTCTTCAGTTTCTCAGGTCATTGCTCATTGTTTAGAGTTTGTATACAAGCACAACCTCATTATTTTCTGGTTTGTTCCATGTAAAATGTGTGATTTTCTGAAAATTATTGAAGATTGATGTCACTAAATCATGATAGACATTTGAGTTGTAGACCACATCCAACAGAAAATGCATGCCAGCACAAAACGTATTATTCTAGCAATTTTTTAAGCTTGAAAGAGCAACATTTAAAATCTGTCCCATTTTTTGAGCCTTTGTCCTCCTATTATTTTTGCCTTTGTGCAGATTTCTTATGTTAAGAGGTTCAGAGGTATGTTTGTGCATGTCTCTGAAGGCACTACATCCAGGGCTTTTGCCACTGGTACTGTGCTGAGGAGGTTTGCTTGGCTGCATTCTTAGAACCTCTCAGAAGATGTACAAAAATGAGATTTTTAATTCTTCCTTGGATAGGGATTTAGTTTTTGGAACCTCTGCTGCATAGGTTATCAAACAAAATTAATAAGAGAATCTCTCTAATTTTTCATCCTTCCTTGTCCAAATTTTCTAAAGGGATTTTCTACTCTCTCATC
Source organism: Protopterus annectens (assembly GCF_019279795.1). Lineage (NCBI taxonomy): Eukaryota > Metazoa > Chordata > Ceratodontiformes > Protopteridae > Protopterus > Protopterus annectens. Next base: position 308,987,980 of record NC_056732.1, on the reverse strand, counting down.
CAATTTTGACAAGAAACAAAATAAAGAAAATAAACAGTTGTAGCAAAATGCTGGTAAGCAGACATTTAAAAACAGAAGCAGGGAAGTTCCAAAAAGAAAGAAGGACCCACCCCAGAACAAAGTTGAGTCAAATAAGTTAGAATGACTACTTAAATAAGTGATTCATATAAGTGATGTATTTATTTTTGTTTGTTTGCTTGTTTTTGTTGGTTTGTTTGTTTGTTTGTTCCAGAAAGTAATATAACAAAATTCAATCAAGCAACACTAGAGTACAATAAAAATGGAGAAAATGCAACTGATTACAAAACAACTACAGTGTAAAACAGTTAAGAATTAGCACACAAATACCATACACCTTAGATGCAACAGAGTGCAAGTAATACTACAGTGAATGCAAAAATTATAATGGCAAGCATAGGTTGGTGTAGTCTAAGTGTACACTCCCAGGTAGGCATCTCCAGGTATGGTCATAGGTTTTGGGCTATGGAGTGAGGGAGAGTGTGTGTGGGGGGGGGAGAGAAATTAGGCTGGAGGGGTGGGATAGATGAGAAGCAGGTATATATCTATATAATCTATATTTATACATATATATATATATATATAGAGAGAGAGAGAGAGAGAGTCAACAGAGGCTGCAGACAGGGTACAGTGAGGGGTGTAAAAAGGAGAGCTCGTGCTGCTTTCTGGTGCAAGAGAGATAAATCTATAAATGTTACATATTACTTGTAAGGATCTAAGAATCTTACTGGAAGGGCATGCTATGATTCAGAGACCATAATCCAAGTGTGCCAGGAGGACTCCTTTTTCAGTGGTGGTTCTGCCCTGGGGCATAGTGAAATGAGATATTTTACTGGCTCAGAAGAAAAAGGCATTTACTTTGGTTTTAGTTTTGGTGACATGCTAATGGAAGGATGAACTTTGATAAAACTGGACTCCTAGTTATTTAAATAAAGGGATGGCTTCTAAAGGTTACTGATTATTGAGATGGATAGTTTTTTGTTTTGAAGTTGATGACAGTCTCTGCTGTGTGAAAAAAATATTTTTTTTAACATTGATTGTAAGTTTGTTGTGAGCCAGTTGAATTACTGGGTAAGATCATCATCTAAAGCTTATGGCTGGCAATCTTGCCATCTTAGTGTATTTATTATTATTTTTTTATTTAATTTTATTGCTACTTGATAAGCAAGTAGGTGGGATGGTCACAAGACTATTGTCAGCCAAAACCCAGACCCATAATGGCAGCATTATAGGACATCAAATATATGCAGAGATACCACAATAAACAGAGAAGCAATCCATTTACAGTGCATATGGGAAAGGCAGTAAAATACAGATTTACAACAAATGTTTTGAGCATACAAATATTTACAGTAAGACAGAGACTGAAAAAACTAATTTGAATACATGACTGTGCAGAATTTGGCAGTGACACTATTCAATAGTGGGCTTATAGTGTGTAATGATGACTTTGTTGTGCTTTGCAGTTGCCAGTACAAAAATATTAAAGAACATCATTCTTGTTAAAATAACCCAACATTTACAATATAGCTTTTGATGGTAAAGCAGCAAGAACAACAAAATGCACATTGAGGAAGGTAAAAGCAACTGCAGCATGAATATTATGCACAGCATCAATGTTGCAGTAATGTGCTTGAAGGGATTTCTTTTGTGTGCTTAACCCTTTTCTTTATAGCAGGCACAAGTGCTTTCTTTAGAAGGGATTTTTTCAACTTGCTTTTGAACATATAAGAAAGTATCTTCTTTCCTGATTTCTGTTTGAGGTTAGTTCCAGATGACAGGTTCAAGCTTTAAAAATGCCAGTGTTATTTGTGTAAAGTATTATATTATGCTGTGAAATCTGTGCTGAAAGGTGATTGATGTACCAACAGAAAAGTTAAGGGGATATGGCAAAACCTTAACAAACATCTTTAGTACAAGTAGAAGGGCATGAGATGCTGGACATGATCTGCACTTTAAAGTGATGGCAATTAATGACGTATAAGTATTACAGGGTGTGTTCAATGATGCCATTAACTATAAGGCCATTGGTGCGAAGGTTGTGGTCTTCTAGGTCATACAGTTTTGTCAGGTTAATGAAAACTGCTCATGTGAGAAGGCCTTTGTCTGAGTTAAGCAGGATGTCATCAGTAAGTGTGTAGAGGGTGGTCATGGCACTACAACCTGGCCAAAATCAATGCTGTGGTGAAAGCATACTATATCTTTGGATGAATTCAGAGACCAGTGAGAATATGATTTTTTCCCATGAGCTTGCCTTGACAAGGTAAAATAGAAATTGACCTAAAATCTTTAGTGCAGTCATGATGGGCAGTTTTTGAAAAGGACATAATAATGTCCTGCTTCTATAAAGATAGCATGGAATTGATGACCAGTCAAAGGTTGCATAAATTATGGAGCGGCAGGACCAGGCATTCCCTGCACATGGGAATGAATCAAGGAAGGATGTCGTCTGCCCTTGGAGAGAGTCAAGGGGATTTCCTCTAGCACTTTACTGATATCGTGTTTAATGACATTTTTAAAGATGAAAGTAGAAGTAAAAAAAATGGAGCTTCTTCTGGTGTGTGTGTGTGTGTGTGTGTGTGTGTGTGTGTGTGTGTGTGTGTGTGTGTGTGTGTGTGTGTGTGTGTGTGTGTGAAACAATGTAGGTGCAGGGGAAGGGAAAAGAATTTTTGAAGGAAGTAATTTAGTGATAGAAACTTGAGTTGGAGGGTATTCAATTCTTGATTGTGGAGCTGTTGTTTTGGTTTACCAGAGCCCAGAATTGTTTTAGTTTGTCAGTAAATTTTCCTTGTTAGCATCAGAGGAAGTGGGCTTTATATCTTGCTGTAGCTTTTTTGTCCCTTTTCCTTAGGTTGATGAGTTAATGTTTGTTTTCTTAGATTAGATTTCTTTTCCAGGTGTGGTAGACTTTGTTTATATGTTTATATACTGTCTGAAGTTCTTTTGTAAGCTGTGAGTACTGATTTGCCTTCATAAAAAGCCTCAGTGATTTTTTTCAAAGAAGTCATCCCAGTTTAGCAGACATGATATACCCTTTATAAACCAAAACTAATCTGAGCTGAAGGACTTTAGGCTGCTAATGTCTGTGTTTATGATGTTCATAATATTGTATTGCATCATCTCGCAGATAAGGCTTAGGTCAATAGTAACTGGGGTCAGTGGTGGGGTATCCTTTGTATGAGCACAAAAACAGACAAAACACTGAGACTGAACAGTTTATCAAGCAAATCAGTAAGACTGCTTCATATTAGCTAGGAAAAGCTCTTACACATTGTGGGGTCCCATGGGGTCCTACTGAGCCCTTACACATTGTTGGAGCCCATTGAGCTAGTGTTTTTCCACTCTAAGAGAGACAAAGCAATGGTTTGGTACAAGGCTGACAAGGAGTTATTTTTGTAATGAGTAGGCAAAGATGGAGGGTGTTTGCACTAAATATATTAGGTAATAGGTCAGCTATGTCTTCAGAGTCAGAATAGGTATAGCCATTATGTATCAGCTCAGGGCAGTGTTGGGTCCTGTTTATAAGGTACTAGATATAGTTGAAGAAGGATTTATGATTATGATAGGATCATAGGAAGTTATTAGTCTAATGGCTCTAAGACCCTTACAAACCTAGCCAAGTTCTACCCTTATTTCCATGATCAGAACCAATTGCCCCTGTCTAAGAGGGACACAGGTGGAACTCCCAGGGTGAATTTATGGTTACTCATCCAATCGTCCAGATTTTGTTTGAAGAGGGCCAATGAGGTGCTCTGTTTGACATGAATGGGAGTCCATGCCAAAGCTGTGGTAACCTCTGGGAGACAAATCTGTCCCTCCAGCAGGTTCTATTAATGTCATTGGCTTAAGTATTGGTGTCATTCAAAGAGGATCCAATGCCTGTCAGCCTGGGATGACATGCTCGACAAGCCACGATGCTTCGCTAGGGATGGCTTGCACTTGTCACCCCTGGGCTTTCGGATATTGGCAAAGGCTCTTGCTACCCCCATAGTGCCTTTTTTAGGCAAGGCTCAAAAGACAAACCCACCTCCATAGGTATCACAAGGGATAAGAAACTAAGAGTAATGCTACTCAATGCCAGAAGTCTAAACCTCAAGATGCACGCACTCGAAACTCTCCTTAGCATGGAGTACATCGATATCTGTGCAGTAACAGAAACCTGGTTCAAGGCTCCCGAGAGCATCCCAGCACTACCAGGTTATACCTCATACCATGCTTTTTGGCCCCAAAACTTGGACCGAACCACAAAAGGAGGGGGAGTATCAATATTCGTCAAAGATACCCACACCTCCAGGTTGGTGGCACAGCACGAAGCATCAGAGACTATCCATGTGCAACTAACAGTGGGTAAAACTGCCTTCCAGTTTATAGCCTGCTACAGACCACCCTCCCAAACCCAGGAACCCCACTCGACCTTCCTGAAAACACTGGAAAATATGAAGGTCTCTCCAAACACCATTATATTGGGCGACTTCAACTACCCAAACATAGACTGGGAGCATTACTCTAGCTCCAACACCCTAGCCCAAAGGTTCCTAGAATTTATAAACTCAAATGCTATGGAACAACATGTTACCACTCCCACAAGAGGGGAAAACATACTGGACCTGATCATCACCAACATGGGGACTCTATGCTCCAGACCAGACGTGTATCCTTCACTGGTAAGATCAGACCATAAACTAATCTCACTGGATATTCACATCCCAACCCCACCCCCTGCCCAGAAAACCACAGTGAAAAACTTCTCTAAAGCAAATTTCACACTCCTCAAAACTGAGGTGGAATCCTTCAAAGCCCCCGGGCCTGTGGAAAATACGGCCCAGACCGCAGAATCTTTTCTAAACGCATTCTATGAACACCTTCAGGAATGCATGGATCATGCAATCCCAAATTAAACCAAGACCCAATCCTCCAAAGGCAGACATCATCTCTGGTGGACCCCAGCTATAAACAAACTAACTATACAATAGAAGGAGGAAGCTACTACATGATAGAGCAAAATCCCAAAAAGGGAAGGCATCTCTGATCAGTATTAGCAAAAAACTACAGGCACTCATAAAATCGTCTAAGGCCAGCTTCGAGAGAAAAATTGCACAGGACACTAAGGCTTTCTTTAGTTATGTTAGGAACCTGGGTGGGAATTCCCAGATATGCTCAGAATTAGTCCAAAATGACAAAAAATACACCGAACCCACAGACATTGCCAACATCCTAGCTGACAGGTTCAGCGCAAACTTCTCCCCCCACTCCCCACCAAAAGGGCAAATATCTATCCCAGCAGAGTGCTTCCCCCCTGACATCTCAGATGCTCAAGGTAAGAGCCGCCCTCTCCAAAGCAAAAAACACAGCATCAATGGGACTAGACGGTGTCCCGGGCTGCGTCCTACATGAACTCCAAGAAGAGCTAAACCCAAACATAAAACTACTGTTCAATCTCAGCCTCACTACAGAATATGTACCCAAAGAGTGGCGTACAGCAACAGTGGCCCCTCTCCACAAAGGTGGTGCCTCAACGGATCCTGGAAACTATCGCTCCATAAGCCTGACTAGCTTGGTCTGCAAAGCTATGGAAAGGATCATCATGGACCTCATAAATAAAGACATTGGGGACCTACAGACACTGGATCCTACCCAGTTCGGCTTTGTTAAGGGCAGATCCTGCCTCTTAAACCTGGTTGATTTCTATGAAACAGTCACGAAGGCCATTGATGAGGGGAAGGTGGTCCACACAGCCTACCTGGACCTCGCAAAAGCCATCGATACAATACCCCACTCGGGCATTATAGATAAGCTCACCAGCTTAAATATAAACCCCTATGTCACTAGATGGGTTGCAAACTGGCTGAAGGACAGAACCCACATGGTTAGAATGGCTGGAGCCATGTCAGACTCCAAACCAGTTACAAGTGGCGTCCCACAAGGCTCAAGTCCTGGGACCTCTCTTGTTTGGTATATATTTCTCAGAGGTACAGGCCAACACGGAAGGACTGTGGCTGACCAAGTTCACAGATGACTGCAAACTGGGCGCCATAATCGACTCTCCAGCCGACACAAGCATCCTCCAAAAGGGCCTCATAGAAACAGACAACTGGTGCCAGAGCCATGGCCTCAAGCTAAACGCCAAAAAGTGTATAGTCATCCCCTTTGGCAAAAACAAAGTGCCCACAAATTACCACATAGGTGGTAATCCATTAAGTACAGAAGAAGTAATTAGGGACCTGGGGACCCAAGTTGATAGCAATCTCTCATTTGACAAACACATGGCCAAAGTGGTTAGAAGAACATTTTATATAGCCCACCTAATCATGAAGGGATTCACATCTAGATCAGGGGAGGTCATCGTGCCTCTTTACTCATCCCTCACCAGGCCCATAATTGAGTACAATGCCCCTTTTGGGATGTACCTTACCAGACACCTGCAGCAACTGGAAAGACCCCGAAAATACCTCACCAAGAGGATCAAAGGGCTCAAACAGATGCCATATGCTGCCTGGTTAAAGAAACTCCAGCTCTACTCAGTGGCATACCGCCTGCTCAGAGGCGATCTGTGCCTGACGTATAAAGCCATGTCCAACCCGGAATTAATGGACATGCTGCACCTCATAAAATCCAAATCCCATCGAGCTACGCGCTCGAGAGACTTGAACCTCAGCACTGAAATAAATAGGACATGCTGGAGGGACAGATTCATAACCCAGAGGCTCCCTTCACTCTGGAATAAAATCCCAGTCCAGGTTAGGCAGAGTCCTTCATTGACTCTCTTCAAGAGGAATCTTGATGAGTGGATGGGAGATCGTAGGTTTACCCCGGGTGTCACTTCTGTGTCACTGTTAGACAGAGGCACAGTATACTAACCTCGAAAAAGGGTATAGCAAAATTAATTTAAAATGGGTGGTGAAAGCCAAACACACTCTGGCTAGGCTTATAAATGCCCTAGGGCAGATAACCTAGTATGAACCTATGAACCTATATACCAGGTTAAAGTCTTTAAAGTGAGCAACCCATGTACCATTTGACTTGTGAATATGCAGCATTTCTATTAAAGCAGGGTCAAAGATTGACTTATATGCAAGGCATAGATCACCTCTGAGTAGTCTTTATAAAACAGAATAAACTGACAGTGATTTCAGATGATCCACATAGAACAAATGCTGAAGACCTTGAATTTTCCTTGTGAGGAATCTTTGTGGTCTCTCCAATTGCTGCAAGTACTTGGAAAGGTATATACCAAAACGGGCATTGTACTCACTTATTGGCCTGATGACAGAAGAGTACAGAGAGGTTATAATCTCTTTTTTTCTGAATGCAGTGCCCTTACTTATGAGATGAGCAATACAGAATGCTATTCTTACCACTGTGGAGACACAGTGATTAAAGGTGCATTTGCTGTCAACCTGTGTGCCCAGGTCTCTCACCACTGAGTGCATATTTAGAGTGTTGTTATTGATGTGGTAATTAGCAGGAACATCGCACTTACAAAAAGGGATGATAATACATTTTTTTCATTGAGTTTAAGGCCATGATTTTGTCAACAATCATTTGTTTGTGTAAGACCATCTTGTAGGATGTTGACATCATTTGGAGATCCTATGACCGCACCTAGTTTGCAGTCATCAGCAAACTTTGTCAGCCAAGGACCTTTAGTTTTAGCTTGCACTTTGGAGAAATAGATTCCAAACAGTGGGGGTCCCATTCAGCGACCCATTAATGATATAAGTATTGATACTTAGTTGGGTGAGTTTGTCAATGATGCCTGACTGGGGGATAGTGTCAAAAGCCTTGGCTAAATCCCCTCACCCAAGGCCTTGGTCATTGTCTCGAAGAAGTCCACCAGATTTAACAGACATGATCTCCCTTTGACAAAGCTAAACTGAGTATGGTTAAGTGTTTGGAGATTACGTACATCTTTGTTGATAAGGTCCATGATGATTCGCTCCATGGCCTTGCAGATTAGGCTAGTCAGGCTAATAGATCTATAGTTCCCAGGGTGAGTGGAAACACCACCTTTGTGCAAGGGGATAACGGTGGCCATTTTCCATTCAGCTGGGATGAAGCCTGTGCTTGGACTATGATTGAAAAGAGTTCCCAGTGGTGTTGCTAATTCTTGTTTAAGGCACACCTCTGTTGTGCCTTGCCTTTCAGGCTATTCAGGATCCAGCATTCCAAGACCTCTTATTTTTCCACAAATCAAACAGTCCAGTATACACTAGAACCAGAGTTCTGAACCTTCTTCAGCAAATAAACAAATCATGGTGAAGATTCAGACTCATCACACAATGACTACCTTTTTCTGGAATAAACTTCCTCTCCTGATCAACCAATGTGACACAATATCTTCCTTTAAGATGGAATTAAACAACTGAATGGGTATTTACAAATTCACCCTTGCTATGGCTGGCCTATTGCTCCTTGAAATAGGCAATAGGTTCTAAGGGTGGATATTGACAAGGTGTAAATGACCCCCACCCCAGACCAGTCGCTTTGTACATTCTGTGATTCTATTATTCTAATTCAGACATGGTCTTGGAAGATTTGCTTTTTTTGCTACATTTCTTTGACAGAGGAGACCACTCTGAATTCATACCTAGCCTTGGAAGATTTAATTTCATTTTGTTTCTAAGTTCTTTGTTTAGCTTTCTGATCTTAATCTTATTAACACAAGGGATTTTCGATTTGTTACCGGTGGAGAGGATTTTTTTTCTTTTTTTAAAGAGCTTGTTTATGCTAAGGTTCTACAGCTGGGGTTTATTCATAAACTCAGCACTGCATTTCAAACAGATTAGTACCAATGTCATTTCAAATAATGAGGTGGGAATAGAACCCCTCCATGAATGCTGTGGTGTTTGCTGTTCAGTCGTCAAGGGTAGTGAGACTCTTAAAACTCCTTGGGTCATCATATTGTAGCAGTAAGTTTTCTTTAAAGAAATCTGTGAAAGTGGTAGGGTTTGTGAGTGTTTGGGGCTGGGTTCTAATAGTTAGAACACCTACTCGATATAATCAGAGCGGATGAAATTATAAATGCAGATTATAATCGTGTTATGCTTGTAATGGTGAAGGCAAATATATTTAATCAGCTCATAGGTAAGCATACAATCTGGTGTATTGAATTTGAAAGTCTAGATGTCAAGCATATATTACTATTTCAATTAATGGATGATTTAAATTCCCAAATATAACAGTGTTTGGGTCAATTGTAAGGAATTCCAGTTTATTTAGATAAGCCTCCTAGGATGTGAGTGATATGTAGGGGGCTTTATAATTGGTTAGGAAGTGGTAATGGGTTTTATTTAGTTACTAAGATGTGAAGGATATTGTAGTCATTATCTATCTGTAGAAGTCTAGAAGTGAAGATGTGTATTTATTTATTTGTATTTATGTTTGTTTCCTAGGGTAGAGCACTGATCAAGTTGACTTAATGTAGATTCAGCCCAGGTTGTAGAGATACATAGACTCACCAGCAATGGATACAGAGGTATCTCCTGTAGATGATCTGAATATATGATAAGCACTGAACCTTGTTAGGCAAGGTGTGTTACCACTGCATTGGAACAATTGTTCAGTACTGCTTATATCTTCTAGAGTTAGTAATGCTTCTTAGTAGGGTAGTTCCTTATTACAATTTCTTGCACTGACCAGCACCACCTTTATGCTGTCCTAGTTTGCTTTAGTTAATTCACTAGAGATTACATTGCCTAGAAAAAGGCACAATGGAGTGGAGAAAGCATGCGTATAAGAGTAGAGTTTGAGTAAATCCAATATCTGAATTTTAATTTTAGGCTCCATGACATAAAGGAAATGATATCGTGTAGGACAGTAGGCATGATTCAAAGTACAGCAAACACATCTGTAATAATTACAGATGTACAGCAAATGCATCTGTAATCATTACTTAATGTACTTAGTTTATGCTAGGCTACACAACTAACTAACCAATGGCAAATGTAAGTTTTACTTATCTATTTCAGCCCACAGTTTCCACCTACAGTAAACACAATGACTTGTATGACAGTTCAGGGGGGGAAACACTCTCGTTGTGATTCCACTGCTTGCTAAATTAAACATTTAGTGCAAGTAATGGTCCATTTGTTTCAGCAAACAGGGTTGCTATTGAGGCTAGCCAACATCATTAAGGAGAGGTATTGGCATTCAAGTGATGAGCATTCACCCAGTCTCCCTCCCTATCCCTTCCCCCTTTTAGGTTAGGTTAGTTACACATTCATTTATAGAACAATAGCAAGGGCAAAGGTTTTAAGTGGCCTTGTTACCTGCTTTTATCTGCGCTACTTTTCTGACACAAGTAGCGATTATTGTCCAAAAGAGATGGATATTTCTGGGCAGATAGACATTAGTTATTGATGTAACAGAGGTGATTGCTGGAGTGAGCTGGTGGGAATAGGCAGGGGGGAGGATGCTAATAAAAATATGTAACTTGAAAAAGCAATCAAAGGAACTCGACAACCACTTTATCGAACAAAATCCAGTAGAGTTAAGTGCTTTTGTCCCAGAAATACATCAAAGGGCCTTCTTCAGAACTAAAATTAATACCACAAGCATAGCTTAAAATAGTACAAACAGTAACTCAATAAACCAATTACACAAATAATTAGTTAAAATTAAGCTTTTAACCCTCAAGATGCCTAAACTTCAACAAACAAAGCCATTCAGCCCAGGGTAAACAAATGCATTTAACCATAATTGCCACTTTAATTCGCATAATTCAAGATGTTCAGGCAATAGCTTACCCTGAATGTCAGAACCAATCTGCTGAAATACTGAAAATTCAAAATCATGATTATTGTACTCCACTACATGTTTACTCAATGCACTAGTTTGTTTACCTTTTTTGATATCAGCCAAGTGCTCATACATTCTTTCACGTAAACGTCTAGTAGTTTTACCTATATAAAAAGCCAGACATTGTAGGCACTTTGCCAGGTATACAATGCTTTTGGATTGACAATTAAAATGTCCTTGTATTGAAAAACAAAAATCACAAAGTTTAAAACTTGTCCCCGTGGTTATTACATAAGGGCACTGCTTGCACATCCCACATTTAAAATTGCCATATGCCCTATTATTATTAAAACCCATACTTGATGCTTTCTTCTTTCTAACAAGTTTTTAAAGGACTGATCCTTCTTAAACACTATAGTTGGCTTGTCTCCCAACATAGACTTCACAGTTTGGTCTGGTTTGAAAACATTCCAATTTTTGTTTAGGATTTTAGCTACAGTTGAACTATCCTTATTAAACACCATAATGAAGGAAAAAAAATTTTTTTTAGTTTTCATCCTATCCTCCATTTCATTCAAGCAATGGGGAATTTCTATTTGATTGGTGGTTTAAAATGGGTTTAAAAATCCCATTTTGACTTTTCAATATAACCTCATTACTGACATTATCCAACAAGGTATCAAGGTAGCCCCTTTTCCAGAACATATCAAGAATAAAATCAATTTCAGTTAAGAAATCCACTTCACAGGAGACCATTCAGGCTTAATTTTAACTAATTAATTAATTGCGTAATTGGTTTATTGAGTTACTGTTTGTAGTATTTTAAGCTGTACTTGTGATATTAATTTTAGTTCTGAAGAAGTTCCTTTGATGCATTTCTGGGATGAAAGTGCTTAACTCTACTGGATTTTATTCAGTAAAGTAGTTGCCGAGTTCCTTTGACTGCTTTTTCAAGTTACATATTTTTATTGGTTTAATTTTTTGGTTATGATGTTCTGTATGGGGGAGATGCCAACTGGCAAGTAAGGGAGAAAGTTAATTTGATGCTATGTATATACTTTACAGTTTGATATTTTTAATATAGTTTGTTATAATTAATTGGCTACTGAAGCTATGTTTATATTAATTCTTTTAAGAAATGGTCACAACCCAGATTATTATGTCTGATCTTTATTCTGGGAAGGTAGGGCTATGAGTTGAAAATGCTAATCAGACAATAAAGCATTCAAACCAGTAGCACAATTCTAAAGCAATTTGCTGCATCCCAGTCAAATACCAGCCCAATAGTGACAGTTCAGAAGAGAATAATTCAGCAAATGAAAAAAAATAGCAAATTAATTACATTAAAACTAACACATCTAGCACTGATCAATCTAGTTTCTAATTTACTCATGTAGTGCCAGCTGTCTGCAGCACTTGTAAAACATAGAACATACAACACTTATGTTACACAATAACTCAATTATGGTATACAGTGCGACAAGTAAATGTTAGAAACTTATTTTGAATGAACATGTAAGGCAAACATTGCTTTATATGTTCAGATGTAAAGATTTTCACATATTTAAATCAATTATCTTAGCAGCTGTTTCACTGTGTTGATACTGTGTTATTTAATTTAATGTGTTCAGTTGTTAACTTAATTGCAAATTTCCTTCTGGCCTTTTTCAACCATAGCCTTGCCACAAGGGCAAATGTAAATGCAATATTTAGTCATTTGTTAATTTTATAAGTTTAGTGCTTCATATTCTACTACTAAACTTTGAACAATACTCTAACACTGCTTTAAATATGCCAGTTAACTTGCCCCCGACTCTTTGGCTGTTATAGCCAAATCCTTACACCCATTCTTAAGTATGCTCATTCCCCATCTATCATCTATAACTCATACAACACTTCCATTTTACAGTGGACTCTAAACAAAATATGTAGGGTTGTCAACCTCTCAGACCAATGTACCCATCAACCTCTGTTCTATTTACCACACAAAACTCAATTTATAACAGAAGAAACATCTTCCTATTTAACACAATCATTTTTAAACTGTACATAGATTTATGTGCTTCATTTGCCTGCAACATTTCGGTTAATAATATGCACTATGCTCTTAGATCTATCATCCAAGGGTCTTCTGCCTTACAAATACCTCAATTCTCTTTTCTACTGTAGAAAGACTCTTTTCTTAACTTGCATTTGCAGTTTGGAATTCTGATCCCCTGATATCTGTAACTTTTCCAGTCTACAGAATTCTGAACTCCTCTTCTGTCTCATCTCATCTTCTCTTTGCAATAGAAATATTTATTACTCAGCTATTAACTTAATTCTTTTTTTTTTTTTCAATAATAGTTCTTTATTATTTTTCACTTATTTGTACATACATTTGACAGAGAAATACAGAGGTAATTTCCAAACAAATCTTCTACCAATATTCTAGCAACATTTATACATTATTTACATGAATGCTTCCACAGTTAAATAACATACCTATAAAGAATTCTTATCTGTAAAGATAGTTTCTTGTAATAATATGGTTCCTAATAAGGTTAGATTTTATACTATAAATAACAATGGAGTTTCCTGTGTTCGGTGCATTAAGCTAATATAATATTGAAAATTTGTTCCCATATCTTCAGATTTTTTAGATGTTTACTTTGGTTATTGATAACATATTTGTGGGCTAATATATGTTTTATCGCTAAGATCTTAAAATTGTCCCAAGAAGTTTGAGATGGGTTCAACCAATTTGTAGCTATGTAGAGCTTCATTAGCAGGAAAATATTCATAAGTATGATTATCTGGGATCTAGATAGATTATTTGGAGGGATATGTAATATCATAAATTTCCAAGAAAGCGTTGAATTTTGACTTACTTACACTCTCATCAATTTCAGCTTCTACTTCTCTGACACCTTAATAATACAGATTTGTGCAGCTACTGAAAATATTTATTTCTTCTTTTCATTGTTGCTGCAGTTCTGCCAAACAATTAATTCAGTTGTCGGGAAATTTCTTACTGGTCCAACAGCACTATGATGATATCTGCATATTTATTTGTAAACTCTGTGGTAGTGTTTACCATTTATACATTATGTAGTTGATTGTTACATACAAACATCTGCAACCTCTGGCTTAATCTGAATTCATGTGGGATATCTGCATTCCATATAAAATAGGAAGTGTTAGGATGACTGTTACTGCATGGTGGTATATAAATATGTATGAATAATTTCAAGGAAAAAGTGAGTCATCGTGTTTTTAGCAGTTGGAAAGAAAAGAGTTTATCTAGAAAATGAAATGCAAACACAAGGAGAAGTTACAAACACTGATCAAAACTGAACCCTGGAACTATGAGGTAACTATTTTAATCATTAAGTCACAACACATTAGAAGCAAAATATGTGGAATCAGTTATCTTGCTGATTGCAGATTAGTTGAATGCTGATAGGCTGAGATAGACTGACCAATGGTGATTTAGCAAAACCTGCAGTCATTTTGCTTCTGTGGCTTTCTCCAAAGTTTGTTGACTTTAGAATTGAATATAAGCAACAAGGTACAAGTCTTAATTTTGAGTTTTGCTGAGGTTATATTTGTTGAGTGAGTTCCAAAAGAATGTCTCTCATCTAACAATCAGTGAAAATATGAACTATCCTGAAATAAATAGCAGTGTTATGGTTCTGATTCCAGTGCTTTCTAAGATAAACATCTATTGCAAGAGTTTTTAATCACTTAATTAAATATATTACCCAAATACATTTGTCTGAAGTCTAGAGTTACCCATAATAAACCTGATATATGTTTACAAGGCAGTAGTGGCTTTGTTCTAGTGATGTAACATGTTTTGTTTGTTGACTCTACTGATAACTAATCATTTATATTAATAAAATAAACATGTCAATTTATTCATGCGGTAAGGCTATTCGCTGCTAATTAACTTCAGCCTACAACCTTAGGTTTGATTGCCTCAGTTTCCATTTGTATCTTGTGTGACTCAAAGAAATTCACTTAATCAGACAGTGAGACATAAAAACATGTATGTCGCAGTGTATTCAGTAAGTATCCCTACATAATGTGTAAAGACACGTAAAGATGGTAAACATTGTGGTATGCTAATTACGACATAAGTAGCTAAACTGTATGCTAATCTACCAATCCAAGATGGTAGAGCTACTCAACAAGCTATAAAGCAATAATGTACACTTAGTGTAGTCATTTGCCTTGTATTCCAAACCCTATTGGAATACAGCCATGGAAACTACACTGGAGGGGAAAAATGTTAGGGGCTCCTGCTGCTGTTCTGCATGTATATGTGCAACAGGCTCAAATCTATGGAGGAGAAGGGTATTTATACCCTGTTTAAATTTTCATGGTCTGTGTGAGGTGGAAATAGCAGAGTGCTACAGGTTGGATAGAGATACACTCGAGGAACTCTTCAACCTCTGTCAACCTCAGCAGACAGCAAAAGCAAACCGAGGGGAACCAATACCTGTGGAGACCAAGGTATGTGTAGCACTTATAATATTAGCTACAGGAACATTTCAGAGACCCACAGGAGCTATACTGGGGTGTCACAGGTATCAGCATCCAGGATCCTGCACCAGTTCCTGAATGGTATGCTACAGCATGCCAGTGCCTACATATATTTTCCCTGTGCCCAGGAGGACAGAACTAGAAAAATGCAAGATTTCTACTCTGTAGCACACTTTTCTGAAGCCTTGGGGGCTATGGATTGCATGGATACTGAGATCAAAGTACCATCCAGGGAACAGGAAAGGGTCTACATTAACAGAAAGGAGGTCCATTCCATTAACTGCCAGGTCATGTGTAATGCTAAGGAAATCATCCTGAATGTCTGCGCTGGTGATAACAGCAGTTATGATGACTCCCATATCCCACAAGGCCATTTTTTGAGGGTTGCAGGATGTGCACTTGAACCATGGCTGATGACGTCCATCAGAAATGCACACACACCCATGGGGGGTGCTATAATGAGGCACACACTCAAACAAGGAACATCATTAAGCATGTCTTTGGAATTCTGAAGTCACAGTTTTAGTGCCTAGATACATCAGGGGGTGCCCTGCAGTACGATCCCAGTACTTGTGCTGCGCAGGAGGCAAAATTTGACATCAAAGTAGTGAGTGTGTGAGAGTAAGAAATGCAGGCAAGCAGAAATGTAGATAATATGAAATGGCCACTTAGATTAGCTAGAATGATCTGCAGTCCTCATTAATGCCTCACATAGCTGGTGTGTGTGGATGTCTCTATGGGCACTCAACGTGAAATTATGTGCATATATGTGTGTGTGTGTGTGTGTGTGTGTGTGTGTGTGTGTGTGTGTGTGTGTGTGTGTGTGTGTGTGTGTGTGTGTTTGTGTATGTGTGTGTGTGTATGTGTGTGTGTGTGTGTGTGTGTGTGTGTGTGTGTGTGTGTGCGTGTGTGTGTGCGTGTGTGTGGAGTGTCTGCATGAACACAACCATGCTCTGTATTAGCATTATGTCCTTGCATGTCAAACAGGTGTGAGCCATGTATGGTAGAGGTATCAGTTCATTGTTGTCTCCCCCGACCGTGAGAACTAACTCTGCCAGGAGTTGCACTGGCTCATCCATGCCCATGGTCAGATGTAGTGGTGCTACCTGAACATGAGCTATATTTGTTAGATGAGCTCTCCTCACAACTTAAGCTAGGTCCACAGACCTGTGGCCTACCATATCTGGGTGTGGACACCTCAACCACTGACACAGAAGTGGAAGTAGTGCCACTATGGGAATGAGATCAGGCATGGCCACATTGGCTAACATCAAATGATGTTGTGGCCCTTGGACCACATGGATGGGGTCCCCCTCCCAGGAGATGTTCCATCACAGACATGGCCTATTCCACTGCATCATTCACCTGATCCATTGAATTGGCCACACACTGGAGGATGTCACACATGTCAGATTATGCCACATCTAGAACCCTAAGCATGTCTTCAGAAGCCCTGGTGGAATGTGCCTGTGCCTCCATGATGGCTCTAACCATATGTTGAGTGGCATGTAATGACGCACCAGCATCAGGTGGAGAATGGACAACAGACCTCCTCTGAGCACCCTTACCAACCCTCTTGCATGGCACCTCACTCTACAGATAGAGTGAACAGGCACTAAAACTGCTGTAACCACACTTCCATGATCAACTGTGTCATCCTCAACTGTCCACTATCTGAGGAATCAATGGAATGGATATGCATAGGCATACTGAATGTGTCTGAAGGAAATCCAGGGGATGTGTGAGTCACAACATCAGTGTCAGATTCAACCTCTGTAACCCCTGACTGTGCCTCCATTTGGCAACCATCTTCATCAGAGCCTACACATATTCTCACATCAGGTGGCAGGATTCCTACACTTCCATTGTCAGGATCACTTATGATAATAAGCAACAAACACAGGAATGAAATTACTTCTCCCATAGATATTATCCCAAAATATCTGAACAAAAAGTAAAGTAACACTGCTTGCAAAATTGCAAATGCTGCAGCAATACTGACACACTTCTGATGCATACAGATAATACATACATATATAGGTTTACTTTCAAAATTTTGGATGGCATTCACGTGAACTGGGAATGGTCAAAAGGCTAATTTCCATTTCACAGAAGATCGAACCGAAAATGGTCGACTCCACAACAGCAAATGCTAGTGTGCATTCGATGTTGTGAGGTTGATGTTTTACCTGGAGATCGCAAAACAGTGGGGATCATAAAATGTACCCATTTCCTCACTGTAGTGCGATCTCGGAGTTTGTATATATAGTTAGCACAGAGGTGTGGGGAATGCAGCCATTACAAGGAGGTACAGGGGGGCTTGCCTCCCTGCTAAACATTAGTTGGAAATGACCGGAAGGCAAGGTACTCTGGATAATGTCGACTTTGTGGAATAGGGATGAGCCGACATTACAGGTTTCATTATTTTTGCCTTTCCGATGTTCATAGGTTGGTAACTAGGCTATCGGCCCTAGGGCCTATACAAGCCTAGCCATAACAATTTCCTGGCTATTTCTTCCCACAGTATTTACTTCCCTGGACCCCTGTCTAGCAGGGCGACTGAAGTGATCCCCGGGGTGAATTTCCTATCTCCCATCCAATCATCAAGGTTCCTTTTGAAGAGGGCCAAAGATGTGCTCTGCTTGACATGTATGGGCAGTCTATTTCAGAGTCTGGGGAGTCTCTGGGTCAGAAACCTATCCCTCCAGCATGTTTTGTTCATTATGATGACAAGGTTTAGATCCCTTGAGCGTGTGTCTCGGAGAGATTGGTATTTCTTTAAGTGTAGCATGTCCAACAGCTCTGGGTTTGACATGGCCTCGTATGTTAAGCAGAGATCGCCTCTGAGTAGACGATATGCAACATAGTATAGATGGAGTTTTTATTTTCCATATTTTGTTCGATGACCTGATCACTCAACAAAATCCATTTCAGGATTTTGATAGTAAACCATATATATATATATATATATATATTCATATATGTGTATGTAAAACATTTGCTTACCATGTGCAGATGTCTCAAAAACTTGCAGGGAGGATGGGCCAGGAAGAAATTAAGCAGTGAAAGGATGGCAATTAATCATCACAATGGGAATAACACAGGGACAGTGAATACACAATTGCTATATGCCCTGTAAGAAATAGCTCTAACTGACACTTGTCTGAGCCATCCAGCTACACCCATGTCTACTGAACAACTCTTTTTTATAACTGTATTGACTTATCAGTAGGTGTAGATAGAGAAAACATGTATCACAAGCAGCAGCAGCAAAATTATATTTTGGTGAACAAGCCAATATGATGTTGCCATATGTAAGCTTACCTGCAATCTGCTCTTGGGACACACTTGTCTTCCAAGTCACATCAGCACCTACATCAAGCATACGTTGTGCAGTTTCCACTGAGCTACAGAACTTCTGACAATGTACAGGACCTCCTCATTTCATGTCAGAGGTGGTTTGGTAGCAGGACCCCCCCCCCCATCGCCAGCTGTTCTTGGGCAACCACAGCCGCCTTCCTCCATGCTGATGAAATCATATCAGTGGCCTGATGCCACACATGATCACATCGGCGACTAACTGGTTCCAAATTTTCTTTCACAGTCATATCCTCAAGGCATCTCTAAGGCAGGAAGGTTCCATGCTACCTCAGAGTTTGGATGATGACCTCATTCTCAGCATCACTGAAAGAGGGCTTTTATGGATTAGTAGGTTTGGGTGCCATAATCCTATGTGAAATAAAATAGAGGATAAGCCCATTAATATCACATAAGTAATGCATTTCTTCACAAAAAGCACTGGAAATACACTTCTCAGTTAGTAGAACAGAATGGTAGGTGTCTCCCCACCTCTCCTCCCACACAAACAAAGGGTTGGGCAAAAGGCTTTACACATAAGTAATGAATTTATTTATATATATACATATGGTTTTACTTCATAATACTGAATAACACAATACTGAAACTCAGAACACTGAAACCAAAATCCTGAAAGTTAAAAATCCTGAAAAAATCATAATACTGAAACTCAAAATACTGAAAACGCACAGCATATATATATACTGAGTTTAAACAAGATAAATCATATTACTTTCCACCAAGTATAACCACGGGGGCAAGCTCCCCTCACCCACATGTGGAGGGCTGCGCCCCCCACACCCCCTGCTACTTAAATATATCAACTCCGAGATTGCACTTCACTACACTAAGTGCAATCTTGGAGTTGATATATTTACATAGCAGGGGGTGTGGGGGGTGCAGCCCCCCACATGGGTAGTGCAAAGAGGCTTGCCCCCTTTCTTATATTTGAATTAATGTAATTAGGTTTTTGTTCCAGTCAGTATATGTATCTTATCTGTTTTCAGTATTTTGACATTTAGGATTCTGAGTTTTCAGGATTTTGATTTTCAGTATTTTGAGCTTCCATATTATGAAGTTTTCTCATTTTCAGTGTTTTGATATTTCAGTATTATGAAGTGAAACCATACATACATATATATATATATATATATATATATATATATATATACATACACATACATATTTACATTTTCCACACAATTATCATGCTGACTACACATTATCAACATAAAAGCACTTAAAACACCATTCTTATTTAGGGCAACAAAATGGTAGGTTGCACACCCACATACTCCAAAAAATGTCAGGGGTCTGTAAAAGTACCCATTCTGTCAACATTCATATAGTGAAGACGGAAAAGTTATGTTACAGATTACTGCATGACAGTTATCATTGCTAAATAGTAAAGAAGTCAATTTGTGAATGGCAGACAATTTTCACTGTGCCTACCACTCCTGTGGATGTTGCCCTAGCCCATCTGAGAAACATAAGACTAGTGTCAGTGACATGTACATTACCATTTATCTCCAATACCATATGAAATTGCAAAAGCAAATGTTAAGAACATAGTTATGCTGAAAGTATAACCTGTCTGTCTCACAAATGTAAATGCCTGCCATAACTGACTATGCCAACAGTGAAGTATAAGAAGTACATGCAGATAAAACTTCCTTTTCTCTTGGCTATAGAAATACATTTAACAGTTTACTAAATCTAAAATTCATTAAATAATAGAAGCATACCTTAGCAAAATACATGGCTTCTCTACTGAGGAGTCACCTTCAAACAATACCAACAATCTTCTGTTTTGTCCAAATACATACAAGTTCATCACCTTCAAGTTCCCTAGCTACATGTTACATGTTACCTTTTTATAGTATAGATTCTGGCCTCTGAGCACAGTGAAGATGCAAATGAGGTGTGAACTCATTAGAATCACTGAATATGACATTTTTGATTTTGTGTAACCAATGTAAACATAGTGTAAGCTCTATATCATTGATAGATGCTAAGGGCATGCAACTGTGAGTGATTAGTCTGACTGAAGGAAAACACAAGAGCAATTCAGACTCCCTTCATTGCAGTGGGTGTGTCAGTGAAGATACACCTATAAAGTATGTAACTAAATTCAGTGGGTTTTTAAATAAAGCAAAACAGCACACATTTATATTTTTGTCTATAATAGCAAACCTCTTCTGCCTTGGCTGAAAACTGTTGGTCACTGTTATGTATTTTTATCACACCTTGAAAGCAAAATGATATTTTACAGAAATAATATCTGTTCACTTATGCCTTTTATATTTGCCCATTGCATACCTACACACAAACAGGGTTCACAACTTAAGGAATAAACTGTAAGATTTAATTGAGTTCACCTTCTTTCACACAAACAGGCATAAACATCATCACTCTGGACAGTACTGAGTGTGGAAAATAGACCTAATGCCTAGCTTTCCCTGGGGCACCAGGTATAAGTAATGAGTTCATGGTCAGAACAAAAATGTGACTATAAAGGTAATATTGCATACCAATAGATAGGTATAGCAGGTTGATTGAGTACAGACATACTTTTGGAGCTATCATATCTATTACATGTGTAACTGGTTAAGCATCATAATGATGATCAAGTAATAAAAAATACAGTTGCATATATCTGATGGACACAATAGTTTACTGGAAATAATCTGCACCCCTCCCATAACCTAAGTATTACTGTAAAACAGAATGTATTGTGAGGTATGTACCACAAATCCCAAATCTAATTATACAGTAATGCAAGTCTATATGGTATATTATCAGACATTAGTCCTACATCACACCTGAGAATGCATAAGCCAGGACCTTATAGTATGACACACACAAACAAGCTTAACTGAAGTAGACCACCAGTCCCTCTTTATACTATATATCTGTGCTGACCATGATTTCCAAATATTTCTTTCATGGTACTGAGGAATAACCTGTGTGGAAATTTATTCATTTTTTATATAGGTTTGAATCCCATCTACAAATTACTTTTAACACTGTGCAAGTCCCCACAAAACTCTTGCCAAGTCATCCAATTGTTCCCTCCAAAGTCATGGCTTAAAAGCCAAGTCATTTAGCATTTCAGTGTTGACCAGTGGACAAAGAGTGACCAGGGGCACGCTATAAACTAACAGCAAACATAGCCAGTTTTTCTCTGACCAAGTTTGTGGATGACTACAAACTGGGGGACAATCAATGAATGGTACAGATGGTATGGATATATTGCAGAAAGGATTAACATACACAAATGACTGTTGCCATAGCCATGGAGAGAAGCTAATTGCAAAAAATACATATTTATTTGTGTTTGTAAAGTGAATACCCCACCTAATTACAATATAGACAGCACCCCCCTAAGAGTAGACCAAGTGGTACATGAGCTGGGTACTTAGGTTGACACTAATTTGAAATTCAACCACCTTGTGTCCGCAGTGGTGAGAAAGTCCTTCTAAGTGGCACAACACAAAAGTAAGGGCATGGCATACAGAACAAAGGGCAATTTCATTGTTTTTGGTCCTCATCACACAAATGAGTACAATGCACCCTTTGGCCTGTACCTCACCAGATATCTGCAACAGCTGGAGTAAACCCAGAGTTTTCTCACCAGGAAGATACAGGTTATAACAAACAAGTCTTGCACAGAAAGATTGAAAGCCCTCTCACACTATTCTGTCTCCTACAGACTACTAAGGGGTGATCTGTGACTGGCCTACAGGACAGTCTCCTATCTGGTCCTGATGGAAATGTTATACATTCATAAATCAAACTGCATGAGGGTCATTCATTACAAGGATCTTAACCTAACCTCTGACATAAATAAATCATATTGGAGAGATAGATAATCTCTCAGAGACTACACCTTCTCTGGAAAAAGCTTCCCATTCATGTAAAGCAAAGGCATTTCCTGATGCTCTTCAAGCACAACCTAGATCAATGGATGTGTAATCATAAATTTACTCTTGGTATGGTGTCCATGACACTCATGGACAGAGGCAGTCAGTATTACATACCATAGCATAGACTCATACCTCTGTGAACTTCACTATTGAAAATTGTTACACTCCGGTTGAACCTGTCTAGGCTTGTATGGGCTGTTGGGCCATTAAGCTAGTGCTCTCCTTTGAATATATGAATCTATGAAGTGCGACTGTAGCTTATGTATAGCTATAGCATAACTGTAGTGCGTTACAGATATAACACTATATCACATCAGTATTACCACTTAATAGATTGCATGAACCCATATGGATGTATGTCAGGATTTAATGGTAATATAACATTCTGAATGGCAATGTTGAGGGTGCAGTAATTATGTGTCACGTCTTAACTTTTGACATGTGCTTATAGTGGGTGATCCATGTATTGTTTGATATGTGCACAATGTCACACTGACAGCTGCCTCAATCATTGACACATGACATTGCACTGCTGCACTTTCTGTGCACATGGGCATAGGTGATGCATTGCCATCATTCTCACATATTGCTGTACTGTTCATTATAATGGATCACTTCTTAATTCATACATCAATGGCAGATGCTTCAGACAATATCCATTGGTATTAAATGTGTTAAATGTATGCAATACCAAGCTGTGTGTAGGGAATCCCCCCATAATAGTGTGGTGTTCGTATGTGTTGTTATCTGTATGGCCGGTATCTATGTCAGGTACAGATGTTTTAGTCAAGTGTATCGCATTTGGTACAGTGAGCTTCCACACATGTGGTAGGCCATACAGAACTATTCTGTGGGATGTATACCCATTAGGATTTGACAGTGCAGACTTTGCTTCAAGGTGTTGTACTGGATGACTGCGTAATGCATCTTTCTGTGTTGCACCCAGCTCAGTGACAATGTTGACGGCATGGGTTTGATTCATGTAGGTGGTGATTTTGACTTATGTGTCATGACAATCTATCCACCGGTCATGACTGCCCTGATATCAAGTCCACTTTTAACACTGTCTTTAAACCACCCAAAAAGTGGTCATTTTGGGGGAAGGGGTGGTGATGTCCACTTACAGAATACTGACAATAATTATTGTTGTAAACATCTGTTCCTGAAGAAAATGTATGATAAGTTACACTCACATATTCTGTCAGTGATGCAGATAACGCTCGTAATATTGTAAAAGTGTCCATGACTGTGCCTGTTTCTGTCTACATTTGTCCAGGATTCTGTTGCTATGTGTCCCTGATTGTTTGACAGTTATAGCGACATGTAAGTCATATTCAAGCAAGTCATTTTTCAGACATTCAGAGTATGCACATACTCCTAATTTATATACCTTCCTTTCCTAAAAGTCCTCTCCAGTGAGCATGTCACTAATGTTTATAGGACAACAATCCACCTCTATTGACATGTAACCTTGTGTGACCATCACATAAATACTATATTGCTGTGTTTACATCATAATATACTTGCTCAGGAGGTGTAAACAGCAGTACATACTGTGCTATCTATATATGTGCTTAATGTTATTTGACTGACTTGTGCTGGAAGTGTACATACATTGACATATTCCATTTTGTGGATATTGCTATTTTTACCTGCCCTCTTCCTCTTTATTCATTCCCATCATTCATGTCTGGGCCCATTTTCATCAGCACACTTTCCCTGCTCAGTGAACATTTCCTTGTATTTGCCCTTCCTGTTTAAACCAATCCCCTTCAGTATTTTATTATTCAAATATTTTTTTTTATTTGACATTGCTCTGAGTGCATTTTTTTTTAATTTTTATTTGATTTTACAATGCAGTGAATATTCAAACAATTTATAAACATAACTATATACGAACTATATACAAAGTCCATAGCAAGATATATCTAAACAAAGAATCATTATTTCTCTAGTAATCTATACAATTTCTGTCAAGCAATTAGTTGTGCTACATTTCTAGTTCTCATTTTCATGTTAGAAATGTCATTATTACAAACCACTTTTAAATCATTGTTGAAAGAGATAGCAGTCTTACATTTACAGTTTATTGTAATGACTTTTCTTGCAATAGTTAAAATCGTCCATAAAAGAGGTATTTGAGACATTGGTATTACCACTGGGATTGGAGCATTAAATATTATAAGGGAATCTGTAATAGTGCTCTGAGTACACTTTTTTTCACTGTGCTATTACTGATGGTATTGCAGTATTTTTACCACTGGTAGTCATTGTGGCTGTCCACACAATCTCGCCAAGCAAGTTTGCTCATAAGCAAACTTGAATGCATCCTCTTTCTGTACTCATGCTGCTCTGCATGGTTTCTTGCTTGCAAAACTGCTGCTGACTATGAAACCATGCTTGTATTCATGTAAGTGCGATGAGCAGCATGAATATGTGATTAGCTCTGCTGCTCATCATGTTAACTCATAAACTAAGTGTAGGCTATGTGCAAAGCCTACATGGAGTTTATTGAATCCCCAGTAGTGATTTCTTGAGTCACCCCCTGAAAAGAAGCATCGTGGTTTAGTTGGTTTACTTTTTAAACAATTAAATTTAAAAAACTATCTGCATATTTTTTTCTGTGCTCCACTCTACAGTATGAAGGATATGCCCGGTTCCATATTCTCGGCACACATATATAAATTGCAGTGTCGGCTATCTAAACCTTTGTTTTATGGCAACTATTGAACTAAAAACCTAGAATGACACCAACATATGAAGTTTAAATTAATTGATTAACTTAACTAACCCCAAACCAATATCCTTCATATTTATTTAGCCATATCCAGCAATGTTGCTAACAATTCAATTTGAAAAATAATGTTATGTTAGCTATGCCAGCAGGGGACTACTAGTAGCAGTTAGGCAAAGTGCACAGCAACTGAAATTGTGTTTTCAATCTTTAATGAAGAAAAGCATCAAAAGTATTTAGCAGTGCTAATGTAAAAAGAAAACCATTATTTCTATCAGCATTCAAGCACAGTACTTGTTTCTTAAAGGAAAACTCCACCTTGGAATCCCCAATTTTTTACTGTATTATTCTTTTCTGAGCTACTTTAATGCATCAAAATTGCTCTAGGTGCTTCTTATAAAACTTTAACATGGGTCCTGCCATAACAGCTTTATCTTGTGTTAGGGCTTTCTTGTCTCCTTCCCAGAATCCATTTCAAGTCCCCTTTATGTGAGTCATGCAAGACATAAGGAAGTGACATGAGGAAGTGATTTAATTTATGTAAAATGTTAACAGTGAGAGTCATATGCATCTTGCACACTTTCTGCAATAGGACTGCTTGCATTTTTCCCTAAATGACCTTCAGATCATCTCAATGTGTTTCACAGATTTCATTATGTCTATGCTGTTGATACAGATGAAGGCAAATTCCTCTGACAAAGTATGTTAGGAGTTAAATGAGTAGGTTTTCCCTTCCTTTGATTCCTCAGCAAAGAAATGAAAGTTTTATGAAGTGCATGCAGGTTTCTGTTACCTTAACAATACTAAACCATATTGTTGGTCTGTAAAATTCACTCACATCTCAAACATTCACAAAGATCTATAAAACATTTATCTTTTTTCTATAAATATTTTGCAAACAGTTTTCAAAACAAAAGATCAAATAAGATACCATGTCAAAACTGCAGAACAAAGAAATCCATGTCGTAAAACCATCCTAAAGTGCTGTGCTATAAGAACAGTAGACTTCTGGGCTGAAAGTTTGACTGATTACGCATGTGATAATCTTTGGATGCTTTTATAGTTTTTATATGGTACATACAACTCTCTTTTAATATATTTCAATGATTTTAGATGTATCAGAGATAAGTCTTGATGTTTGTTTTTCCAGACCTAAAAATTTGCTAAAAGTTTTTTTACTTACCCACAGGATCTAACAAACTTGGAGCAAGTTGAAACCCTCTCTTTTATCACCATTTATTTATTTGTTTGCTTGCTTGTTTATTTATTTATTTATATATGTTATTTTTTTTTTCATTTAAACTACCACCACCACAACACAGACACACATACGCACGAAAGGAAATTTGTATGCACAGATAAGCACACTGAGTAGACTTTCCCTTTCCAGGGGGGACCCAGGTGCAATGTCTGGTTAAGTCAATTGCTCACAGTCACATAATCCAACAGAAGCTGCAGGAATCATTCCCAGAACTACAGCAGTGTCTAGGTCTAGCAGCACATAGTCTTAAACTTCTGCAGAACACTGTCAAATGCACGTACACTTGACCTCAGGTAGTTTAGGACCAATTTTATTGCTCTATGTATCCAAGTTTATTGCTCTGTCAGAATGCCTAGTTATATTGCTAGAAACAACCTTAGTTTTAGATACTTCCTGATCTGCTTTACATACAAATCTTAGACAGTTTTATAGATACCATCACCCTTACTTGAAATGTAAATTGAATTGGACAGAATGAAAGATAAAATATGTCACATGGACAATAGGTGCCCTTCAGTTTTCCAAGGATGATTCTGCCATCTATACTCCCAATATGGAGGTCCTACTATAGATAAAATATACTTTCTAACCTCTACAGTATTGATAGCCTGTGTGCTGATATTTGAGAGTTACCACAGCATGAACAAGATGAATCATTAAACCTTAACATCCCATCTGCATTTACACTGCAATGGACACACAGAGCAAACTCATATAGCACAGCTAAAGGAACAAAAAATAAAAGATTTACTTAAATTTACAAACAAAAATAGTCAGAATGCCAATTAATTTTATAGGTTCTTATGGCTGCACTGACATTTTGGTTCTGTGCTGAGGACTATAGATATGTAGATAGATGGATAGATAGACAGATAGATAGATAGATAGATAGATAGATAGATAGATAGATAGATAGATAGATGGACAGATAGTTAGATAGATATATTTTATGTCTCTTCCTAGTCCATGTCTAGTTTTCCTAGAACCTGAGAACTCAGAGCTTGTCTTACAAGTTATGCCTATTTATTCATTCACTGTGTAAGTCCGGCTTTAGATAAACTAAGCACATTAAAATACTTTATAATCATTTATTATAGAAAATGTGGGATACAGCTTGCCTCTCCTTCTTTCAGAAGTCCAATATTTACCCAAGACTAGGAAGACAACTCCACATGGACACTCATTCAGGTGTGGATATGTATGACATAATGACATTAAATGGACTCATATAGTAATTACTAATTCATCATCATTCTGGAAACAATATAATTGTGTGAGATGCAGATTATACAGGCATACTGCTTTGTCTCCATCTGATCTTGCACTTCACTGACATTTATTTATTTTTTCCAGTGGGCTCCTATAATAACATAATTTTTCATAGAAGATATGTTCTGATTCTTTAGTAGCCACCTTATTTCATTTTGTCATGTTAATCATTTACTGGCAGATGTATTCATATCCTTTTCCTCTTTAGAACTATTATATGGGTTAAGAAGTCTCCAAATACTAGTTCTTTAATCACTGCCATCTTCTCGTTTCCAAAACACTGGCTAAGCAAAGTCTTATGCATGTTCCATAGAATTATATAGAAGTCTTTAAGGATAACAGACCAACAATGTTCATGAGTAGCCATGTGAGACTGTCACACACAGGTTTTCACACCTTTTTTGCCCTACAGATTTAACTGCTATGTATTTACTCTCAGTGAATTGCTAACTGGAAGTGTCTCTGTTCTATATTTTTAACATCTATCCCACTCAGAGCAGGCAAATGAGCAACTGCAAGTTGAACATATCTGGTATTAAAACATTTTAATTAGGTTATAGTCTTTTATTTGCATTAGTATTTGCATGACAAATACAGAAATAAACACAGTTTCAATGCATGTCAGTTAGTAAAATCTACTTCTTATTATTTATTTTTGCCAAGCAAAGGTAAGTAGAAATACACTTTTTTCAGGTGCATCCCAGAAGCACTGCACCAGAAAAAAATTTTCATATGTAAATTAAGATCACATAGAATATATTCAAAAACTGTGACAAAATATTAAACTGAACAAACATAAATATAACAACATCTCAAACAACAGTTATATGCACTAGATATTTTCAGACACTGTAGATACTTATCAATGCAGATATGCATTTCTGAAGCCTAATTTTTGTACAAACTGCTGCAGAAACGAAGGAGAGAGAGAGAAGAATGTTAAGGCATAATGGCAATTACTGTGGTGCAGGTATCATCATGGTAAGTACTGTTGTGCAGGTATCATAATGGTAAGTACTGCTGTGCAGGTATCATAATGGTAAGTGCTGTCATGCAAGTATTATAATGGTAAGTACTGCTGTGCAGGTATCATCATGGTAAGTACTGTCATGCAGGTATCATAATGGTAAGTACTGTTGCGCAGGTATCATAATGGTACGTACTGTCATGCAAGTATCATAATGGTAAGTACTGTTGTGCAGGTATCGTAATGGTAAGTACTGCTGTGCAGGTATCATAATGGTAAGTACTGTCATGTAAGTATTATAATGGTAAGTACTGCTGTGCAGGTATCATCATGGTAAGTACTGTCGTGCAGGTATCATAATGGTAAGTACTGTCGTGCAGGTATCATAATGTTAAGTACTGCTGTGCAGGTATCATAATGGTAAGTACTGTCATGCAGGTATCATAATGGTAAGTATTGTCGTGCAGGTATCATAATGGTAAGTACTGTCATGCAAGTATCATAATGGTAAGTACAGCTGTGCAGGTATCATCATGGTAAGTACTGTTGTGCAGGTATCATAATGGTAAGTACTGCTGTGCAGGTATCATAATGGTAAGTACTGTCATGCAAGTATTATAATGGTAAGTACTGCTGTGCAGGTATCATCATGGTAAGTACTGTCATGCAGGTATCATAATGGCAAGTACTGTTGCGCAGGTATCATAATGGTAAGTACTGTCATGCAAGTATCATAATGGTAAGTACTGTTGTGCAGGTATCATAATGGTAAGTACTGCTGTGCAGGTATCATAATGGTAAGTACTGTCATGCAGGTATCATAATGGTAAGTACTGTCGTGCAAGTATCATAATGGTAAGTACTGATGTGCAGGTATCATCATGGTAAGTACTGTTGTGCAGATATCATAATGGTAAGTACTGTCATGCAAGTATCGTAATGGTAAGTACTGTTGTGCAGGTATCATAATGGTAAATACTGCTGTGCAGGTATCATAATAAGTACTGTCATGCAGGTATCATAATACTAAGTACTGTCATGCAGGTATCATAATGGTAAGTACTGTCGTGCAGGTATCATAATGGTAACTGTGCAGGTATCATAATCTTAAGCACTGCTGTGCAGGTATCATAATGGTAAGTATTGCTGTGCAGGTATCATAATGGTAAGTACTGCATGCAAGTATCATAATGGTAAGTACCACCATGCAGGTATCATAATGGTAAGTACTGTTGTGCAGATATCATAATGAATTTAAATTTCTGAAACAAAGTAAACACTGCAGCCTAAGCAAGAAAATTGCTCAGATACAGATGCAGTTTATTTTAGCCTGTAATCTCTTGGTAGAGAAAGCAGGAGCTGGAATGGAAGGCATTCAGAGCACTGAATTACTTGATTTTTGTCTTTTATGTTTGTTTATTTACTTTCCTTCTGTAAAAACAAGAAAACTCATATTTTACAATGTTCAAACAAACAGTGCATACCTAAAGAACCAACTGTCAAGCTATGCCCGATGTTGCAGGAGGACTTCAAACTGCATGGTTACATTTTTCTGCCTTTTTATTTATGGTAAATGAAAATAATCTGCAGAAACAATGGGACAAGGTGTTTTATTCTGAGGGCGGTTACTGGAGGATAGAGGCTGCAGCATCAAAAAGACAGTGGAAATGCATGTAAATGAGTGTGATACAACTGTTAATGTGGTAGATTATTAACATAGTTTTTGATTTATGCTAATTCTAACAGGCACTATCACTGAGTTTTGAAAATAAAAAAAATGTGTACAGAAACTGCAATGTATAATTCCTGAATAAGCATACCTGTCTTTAACAGTACTTAACTTGACTTTTACACAAAGGGCTGTTAGATTTTAATGAGGAGCTGTCTTTATCTGCATGGAATACATAATGCATTACATCCATATTGTATAACAGAGAGACTGTTATCTATTTAAGATGACAACTGAGTACTTTTGCATTTCTGCATATTTAGCATACTCAGACACTTTTGATGAATGGATGTCTGGTTCAGGACCCCATGTCTTTAAAAACATTGTGCTGAATCTGCAGTGAGATTCACATTCAGGAGTCACCTACAGGGTAATCCATCAGTATTACCATAAAATGCAGCTGACCTTCCAGGTAAGGAAAGATTTAGCATAATACAGGTAATGCCAAAGTACTTATAAAGACTTGTATCACAGATGAAGTTCAATGGGACAGCAACAGACTTTTAAATGCACTGTTTAAGCAATCCATTTCCACGTTTTTATTTACATTTGTATTGCTGATGGAGATATACAAGATCTCAATGCCAGTTTTCAGATGTGACTCAAAAAGCAAAGAACCCTGAAGTAACAAATATTTCACCTAAGTGTACAAAACTGTAATCCGAAAATGGAGATAGTACATTTGTCTGAAATGAGAGCTCTTTGCCGAAAGCACAATGAATTCACCCACATATACACACCTCTCTGCTTCTTAATATAGCAGATCATCATTGCTCAGACAAAAGACAGGCATTTAAATATATGTGCCTGCTTCCCCTGTTTTGGAAAATTCAGAAAAAAAAATGAATTGTGGTGGAATAAATCATACATCAGCTATAGCAACAGCTAGTGAAGGGCTGCAGTTTCTATACAGAAGTTTATGTGGAAATTGGTAATGAGGAATATTTGCTTTACTGATGGTCAGTTTTTATTTAACCTAGTGCAAGACACTGATTCACTCATCTGCTTGAATGGCTGATATATCCAAGTTTCTTGGTGAAGGTGACCTGTAAATGTAGGTGTTGGAGTTGCTTCTTACAACTAAATTTGGTAAAGGATATTCTAGTCTGGGATGTGAACTTCCTTTGAAACAGCCATACAGCTCCTTAACACTACTGTGATTCCTTGATGACTACATTGTTTAGAAAGATAAAAACTTAAACATACTCCAGAAGAACTGGGATGAACTAGAACACAGGAAGCGGAACAGTAAGTGAGGTGAATGTGAGCAGCCAACACTGTCTACCTTTGCTGAAGTGGAACATGCTATTGTCTGGTTCTGCAATGACAACCCCCCTCCCAAGCAGGCACAGGAGAATGATGTAGTAGCTGGAAGGACTAAGGGATCCACTTGGTTACATCAACCAGTGCTTGTGCAGAGTAGACAGACTGCAGCACATGCACTGAAGACTGCATGTGTAATTGGGCTGGCATTGTGTTCTTTACTTACATGCCACATGTTCCAGGATTACAAAGGGGATGGGTAGTTAGGTTGCATGGAAAAATAGCTGCTCATTGGCTCCCAAGATGATACTAGTCAATAAATAGCATATGATACCGAAAGTAAATCTCCAATGTACAGTGCTGTTTTCTACTGAGTGATATAGACTACAATTACCAGTGCAGAGGGAGAAAATGGGTACATTAATTGGATTGGAATGGGCTGACGGTTTGCAGGCACAGGGGAAAGAGTTAGAAAACCAATTAAGGGCTATGTATGTAGTGTGTCAAGGAGATGTAAAATAACTTATGTTTACAAAGAAACAAAAATGCTTTCTCTGTTATCCCAGGAAGAACTATCTTAGTTAAGCATGATATAGTTATGGAATTAGGAAAAAGGATTAAGCTGAAGTCTTGTATGTTCCCCAAAGCACAGGAAGAAACTATCAGCAAAGACATACAGAACTGCTGAAAATGGGAGCGATTATCCAGAATTTCAGAATGTATGAAATAACCCTGTAGTACTGGTATCAAAAGTGGATAGTACCATCAGATTTTGTAATGATTCCCATAAACTTTAAAAGATCATCATATCTGATGGTTATCCCATGCCTACAACAGCTAAACTGATATATGGGTTAAGGAACACACTTCTCCATGCTAAGATAGAATTAATAAAAAGTTATTAGCAGGTCTCTCTGACAAAATATTCCAAGATAAGTCAGCTTTATTTACTTCAAATGGGCTGTTTCACTATGCAATGTAACCTTTTGGCTTACATGGGTCCCAGAAAAATTTCAAAGAAATATGGACTAAATTTAAAAATCCCATACCCAATATGCTACTGTTTATTAGAATAACATGATAATCTACAGTTGAGTACAGGTATCCTACTTACCCAAAGTAAAGGTAGTTTTGGACTTTATCACGGCAATTAGTTTGAATGCCAACCCTTTCAAATGCATAATTCATACAGAGAAAGCTGGGTACCTAGGATATTCCATTGGGCATATTTAGAAACAACAAGTTATTATAGAATATTCATACCTCACTTTGATACTATAGCAAGCCCATTGACAGATTTGACTAAGCCTATGGCCCCATAAAATTTAATTGGTATGTGAAAGCTGAGCAGGCATGTATGAGTTTCAGAATGGTATGATTACACATCCTGTATTATTTATTTTATTTAACATTTTTTCCAGTAAAGTCTGACTAGGACAGAGCCCATTTTCAGCAGAGGGCCAGGGAGAAATCCTCCAGATACATGTCTTTGGAATGTGGGAGAAAACTAGGGCATCTGGAGGAAACCCACACAAAAGCAGGGAGGACATGCAGACTCCACACAGAAGACACCCCAGTCGAGAACTGAACCAGAGAACTACTTGTTCCGAGGAGGCAGCACTTACTGCTGCACCAATTTGCTGCCCCTAAGGACTTTGCTGTGCAGACTCAGGCCTCTGATGTTGGGATATTTGCTGTGTCATCCCATAAAGTATAGTGTGAGGAAAGTCAAATTTTCTGTTTAAGCAGGAACTTCACTCTGCAAGCAACAAAGTATGCTTTTGTGATTAACAGTGCTAGGAATTTAGCGGATAGTATCCACACTCCATTACTATCTACTATATATTCAGTTACTAGTTACCAATCATGCCTGACTTAAGTAGATGTACTGGAATGAGGAAAATAATCCTAGGGTTGCCTGTTGCTTCCTAAGCCTACAACACTACCACTTCTATAGTATGTACAGGCCTGGGATGAAACATATCAAGGTGAATGGCCTATTTCAATTCCATGCCCTGTCTTCTCTGGTTAATTGACCTAGTTCAACTACGCTGGAGGAAAGAAAGTGTGACAGAGAACGGTACCTGCTATAAAAAGTATTATATATGCCCAGAAGTGTTAGAACGTATTTGGTCTAGGAACATTGGAACTCAGATGGTACTTCAAATTAGTGAGAGTACAGCCTGAGCCAGTTTCGGTATATACAGATTGAACAAGGCTATAGCAAGAGAATTCTGGGCACTGACCTAGGTTATCAATATATTAAAAAGAAGCCCATCTCTATATTTATCAAATAACTTTAAAGCAAAAGCAGAGCTGATAATATAAAGAGATTGTGGTTTCCAAGTCATTTTTGAGAAGCTTAAGTATGTTCTAGTCTCAGAAAGACTGCTATTTCTGTGGCCTTACAAAGGAGAAATATTTTTATTTAAATTTAGCTTGCACTCCCTCTGCAAGACTAAGGAAGAGAGTGGATGCTAGTTTAAGGGACTGAAGTATAGATTCCAGTTATTTTCCTGGATACACAAAATTGTGTGTTGCTGCACTAAGAAAAATCTGTAAACCTGCTGTGAAAGACTAAACCAAGTAAGAATCTGTTCTGATTTCAATCGTTTGCTAATATAATGCATTTTCATTTGCGCCTTGCAAAACTCTTTTAGGTTTGGGATGTATTAAGTGAACTGCAATGTCTAAAATTATATATTGTAATATTCTGTGTGGTCTGCAGAAGACTCTGACAGGGAAACTAAGGCTAATAACAATGTGATTGATATAGAATGACCAGAAGTGCCGGAAGCTGCTGAAGGCTGGGTGGGCAACAAGGGCACTTAACAATGCAAAAAAGGGCAAATATTTATTTATTTATATATTGGTATGTACTATGACAAGAGTAGCAGACAACAGTATCTGAAATATGTACACTGCTGTCAAAGCATGTATAATGTGTACTTGCATATAACACAAAAATGACAGAAAATATTAGTTTGCCCTAGAAAATAGTATATGGTTCTTATTTCAGGTAAATATACATGAACTCAAGCAAAAGGCTCTATATCTGTCTGCCTTTGTGATTATTACAAACCTTTCACGTAATAACATGTTATTTGGCTACAAAACAGACTTAGGACTGTGATTATAACAAAAGAACTTCCAGTGTAGCCTGCCTGGGAATTTGTCTCCGCAGCTTTAGCTTCAAGAAAGCATGACATTGTAGCAATATGATGTTACAACTCAAACATTCATTTTTTTTTCTAGAAAATATTTATTAAATTCACTTCTGAGATATTGCAACTTAGTACACGTATATTCTGGACATTAGTTTTACTCAGCCATTTACTGCAAAGGTCAAATAACTTTCAGGTGGCACCAGACTGTGACAACAAAAGCCCTCTGAAACTCTGGCTTTAGTAGCTGTATATAAGAAACAATGTGTCAGATCGCCATAGACAGCCACAATAAAATAAAAATGGGAGCTGTAAAAAAGTACTTTGGTTTAAAACATACACATGACATGCTGTCCCAGTGGACTGCGCCTCTTTTCAGAGGATAAACTTTTAGGTATCACATAAATATAATAAGTCATATAGGGTTTTGACAGCTCCTTTCACTCCAACAAACCATAACAATAATCAGTCAGAAGAGATCCTGAAACTGCTATTTGCTTTCATATATCACATTCTCCTACATTTTTTGCAGAGTTGAAATTCTCCCTAGGTGGAAATCAAGCATAATGCTGGACTGTGACAACACACCCCCTCTTAAGCACTAACTTTAATAGCTGTTTTGTAAAAGGCATTGTATGTCTCTTTTGTCTGGAGGTCAAATAGCACCCAAGTGGACAACAATAGTGGAAGACAGTGACAATAAAATGCATCTGAAAACCTGGGCTCATATATATAAGAAGCAATATGTCATTTCCAAAAAGACAGCCAGAATAAAAAAAAAGGATTGTAATAAGTTATTTGGGACAAAACACTCACTGTCCCACTGGAACATCCAACTTCTGTGAGATTACACTACCTTTGACTAAGAAGGAATCACAAAAATATAATGGTCATATGACACTTTGACAGATCTTGTCCTCCCAACGAACCATCTCAATAATCAATCAAAAGTGATTGTGTAACAGCTGTATCATTTCATAAATAACCTGCCCCCAGCCTTTTGTGCAAAGCTCCAAGATGAAAACCAGGCATGTTGCCAGACTGTGATAACCAAAGAACTCCAAAATGCTAGATTTACTAATTGCATTTAAGAGACCATATTTCAGTTCCCTGCAGACAATTCACAATAATAAAATCATGGACTTCTAATAAGGTACTTCAGTACAAAATACACACATACTGTCCCAGTAGAAGGTGTCCTTGCTGAGAACTCATAGCACCTCTCACTCTGAATGAATAACAGAAATGTAATGATCATATTGCTCTTTAACAGATATACCATCCCAAAAATTCATATCAGTAGTCAGTCAGAAGTGATCCTGTAACTACCATTTGCTTTTATATATCACATGTCCCCCAAAAGTGATTCCCACTTATTGTAGACTTTAATGTCTCACTGAGAAGAAAAAAAATAGGAACAGAACCATATTTCAATTTTCTGCTATTAGACATATTCACTGATGTCTAAAAGCCATATTTTATTCGATAGTTTTCAAGTCATGACTGTGCATTTTCGCATGAAGTATGTCTTCTCACCCCTTCCTCATGAAGGCATCCGTTTTCTATGTACATCTCGGCTGTCTGTGTGGAAATCAAAAAAAAATACTGAACACATATACATACTCCTGGCATTGGATACTTGTAGTGATTTGACATGACCTTTGCATACTCTTTCTATCTGGATCCCCTATTTTTCACAGGACTCTAACAAGTCTGTCATGGGTATTGTGAAGGACTGCACCCCTATACCCCCTAACTAATATAACCATTCTCTGGGGTCACACCATTTGTGGGGAAGGGGAGTAAAATTAGGGAAGTCCACAGATCATCCCCCTGTTTGCTAGAAGTAACGATTGCCCACACTCCCTCTCCCCCAAACTAACCATGTCAATGACTGTTTTGCTTAATTTGTTTAATTGCTCTTTGCTTTCATTCACAGTCTGCCCTCATGCCACAGCCACTTATCACAATCACCTCTCAAGTACAGGACAAAAACAACAGCCACATCAGCTTTAGTAAAAAAAAAAAAAAATGATACAAGTGTATGATGCTGTGGGCAGTGTGTGTACTGTTACCACTGTTCCTATAGAAAAAGTAACAAAAAAGAACCAGCACAGATGTATTTCAGCTTTGAGATTTCAAGCACTATGTTCTGTCACCCATAACTCTCAACCAAGCCACACCAATGATCATTTAGTTATGATCATCCTAACTGGCCTTTGGTGTCATGCACCAAATGCCCTCCCAATAGATAACTACATATGGTAATCATCTGTAATCACCAAAAGTGGCAAAAAGTAACCACAGCAATGTAAATCAAGTTGTTGGTGCAAGATTAATCGCTTTGCTTTTCTCTTAGTAAAATGCTCAAAGTGAACCTTAGCCATATCTCTTAATCCCTTAGCATAGCAACCAACAACAAAACCAAAAGTTAAGGGTGGCAAAAGCCCATATTTGCCGACTAATTTAAAATAGTCCTCTTCTCTTATATACTTAAAAACTGGCTAGAATAACAGGTTTTGCATTAGCATCCAATCTTCTGAAGAATATGAAGTCTGCAACTCAAAAGTCAGTCATTATTAGTGGGAGTAATCCTCATCATTTTACCAACAAATAAAGGTACGAGGCATAGCCAGCCCAGAGTCAATGTACCCATTTATGGAACCTGATACAGCTCATGTACCATGAATGGAAGAGTCCCTTGGAGAAAGCATGTATGTGTGCTACACTGAGACAGCTGAGAAAAAAAGTTTTAAGTATAAGACAACGATAATAAGGCAAGCTGCAGGACCACTGCCTTTCTAAAACTGAGGTGGTTGAACTAAATCTGTCAACAGAGTCTCCCATACCTCTTAACTTCTGTACTCAAGAATTCTGGAGAAAGCCAACTATAATATGTGGACGAAGGCCCACAATCAGGGAAATGTTTAAATGTTACCCTAATTCACTTAAAGGTTAATAGAATGACAGGTTTTGCATTAACATGCATTTTTTTTGCACAGTAAAAAGTATGAAGCTCTAATGACTGCATTACTGGCTGACTTACTCCTCACTGACTTACTAGAAAATCAAACATTCTGTTGAGGAAGAAGGTAAAAATATGAGGTGTCAACCAGGGTTGTAGCAAGGAATTTACAAAATGTATACACCAGAGCTATATTGCACCTCCCACAAAATGTATAGTCTATGAGTTGACACTGCAGTACATAATCTCTTTGATCACATGACACAGGCTGCCTTTTGGTTACAGTACTGCACTGCAACAAGTCTCTGTAGAACAGCAGAAGACCTTCACTTAGAAGGCATTACTGTGACAAGCCTGTATGCCATATCATGGCAGCCAGTCCCATGGATGTCCATTTACAATGGTGCTGATATTCAAAACTAAACATCTGTGCCATATCACAGCAGCAAGCCCAGAGGTCCAGCTACACCAATGCCTGTGTTCCACTTCAACTATGTGTGCTGTGTCATGGCAAGTAGTCCCACAGGTCCACTCACAAAAGCAACAATAGGCAGCACTGAAGTCTATGTGCCACAACATGGAAGGTGGTCCACAAAGTAACATTCATCCTCTACATTCAGGCAAGCTAGGACAGCACATAAAGTATGCTCTTAACACACTACCCATGGCAAATGTAACACCATTAATGCATTTAAACCCACCACAATGCATACCTCTGAATTCATGGACTTGAAAAATCTAACCTATTAAAATTATATGATGAACTCTCAAAATGCAAATGCAAAATTCCCAGGCCCCATGTAGCCTCAGCTATCACTTATACCAATTAATTTTATTGCAGTCTAATAAGCAGCATGTAACAAGCTGTCACAATCACCACCAAATACAGCGGCGAATGTAAAAGTAAACCACCTGGGTGGAATACAACATTAATAAGCTATATAATCAAAAAAAAAAGAAAAAAGAAAAAAAAAACACTAAAGGCTTATAATACATCAAACTCTTCCCACTTTAAAGAGTCTGTCAAAAAGTTCAACAAAATATGAAAGTAACCATAAGGAATGCCACACTGGATCGCAAATGAAAATTAGCATCCACAGTCAAAGATAATAAAAAATCCTTCTTTAACTACTAAAACTGTTCAGTTAAGCATAGTCATGGGGTTTATTCCTGAGTCATTGAAAATGGCTATCATGATGCCTCTCCATAATGGGGCTCCACCTCAGAGCCCAGGAACTATAGACCCATCAGTCTGTCTGTAAAGCCATTCAATGCTTTGATTTAAAGCTGATTTCAGAAGCGCTGATATTAAAAAAATGAATGCTATAGGCCCACAACAATAGTCTAGTATTCATTCAGCTAGAGGCTGATGGGACTTGTAGAGTTGTTTTGCAGGTGCATTTACTTTTGATGCTTTCCCGGCAATCTCTAGTCTAGTATTCATTCATCTAGAGTTTGATGACAATTGCTCTAGTCTAGTATTCATTCATCTAGAGGCTGATAAGAATTGTAGAGTTGTTTTGCAGGTGCATTTACTTTTTTTTTTCTAATGTACCAGGAAGCTAGATGAAAATGTGGTCAGTGACAACAGTAAACACTACCCAGAGCAGACTACACATGTCATTTTTGTTGTTGTTGTTGTTTATTTTTAGCACAATCAGTGTAGAGGGAAGGCCCCTGCTTACTTCTTAACTTCTTTTCTAGAGAATTCTGGACATAGCCCAAAAATGGGGTGGACAAATCAGGAAGAATTTATAACTATTACTCTAATTCACTTAAACAGTAGTTAAACAACAGGTTTTGCATCAACATGCATTTTCTGAACAATAAGAAGTATGAAACTCTAATATGTAGCATTATTGATTTGTCAGCAATCTGCAATAATTTATCAGAAAATCGGGGACAGGGCAAATAAGTGAAACATGATTGGATTGCTGGCATTTGCCAGCTGACAGTTTTTTTTGTTTTTTTTATCCTTTGCTGACTGGGTTAGTCCCATTAGGCTAATGGTCTCTTTACAGAGAATACCCAAGGGGGAATTTATAGTACTAGGAGAAATTTGGTCAGGTCATCAGGGAACTTCTCCTACCTTTGATAGGTTCCACGGGTTCTTTTACATTTACCTCAGCTACTGACAACTCAAGCAGGTGAGATCTTAATTAAACATCTCATCTGAAGGTTGACACACTCAGGAGTGCACCTCTCCTCAATTATTCTGCACTGCAAATGTCAGCAGTCCAATCATTTGGAGTGGGAAGCGAACCCACAGTTTTTTATTTATTTTA
The DNA here is from genome assembly GCF_019279795.1 of Protopterus annectens. Lineage (NCBI taxonomy): Eukaryota > Metazoa > Chordata > Ceratodontiformes > Protopteridae > Protopterus > Protopterus annectens. The sequence goes on along the minus strand of NC_056732.1, from coordinate 308,947,778 downwards.
TTTTATTTTACATTTGTTGACCGGGCTAGTCCAGCTGGATATATGTCCATTTTCAGTAGAGGCCCGGGGAGAAAAGCTCCACACATAACATTAGCAATGCAGATAGACAAATTGTTAATAAAGACTTACACATAAAATATACATTTAAATCAACTTGTAGTCAAAATCAGCATACATTACAGGAACACAACAATTTAAACTAATACACAATGTTCTGTCGACTTCAAAGCAAGGTTACCTAAAGCAAAAGGTAATGCAGTAAGGCATCAGCCAAGCAGATTACAGTAATAGCTTGAAGGGAAGGGAAGTGGAAGGAGTATGAAGGAAAGAAAAGATAAGGCACAAGGCCAGAATCATAAGAAAGAGAGGAGAAGAAAAAAGACAGTCAAGATGAGGTGGGAGAGATAGTAGATGTAGGTCAGAGCATAAGAGGACAGCTGGGAAGGGAAGCAGGGTAGAAGTTTGATTTGAGGCAGAATGAAGGGTAAAAGGTAAGGAGAGAGTAAGGAGAGGGAAGTTAGCCTGGAGTATTACAAGAACAGAGCCAGTGGTTTTGGAAATGTAGTTTGATTTGTTGTTTGAAGAGGGGTAGGGATGAGATTAGTGTTAACTCTGTAGGCAGCAAATTCCATACTCTGCCTACAGTATTGGTGAAAAGAGTGTCACCAGCTAAGTTGTGGGCCTTTATGGGTTTGGTCATCAGTTTACAGGAGGAACGAAGAGAGGTGAGATTGTTATAATGGAGTAGAAGTTGTGAAAGTATAGGGGTGTTGCTAGGTTGGTACAGTAATTTGTGGGCAATTGTAAGTTGTGAAATATTAATATAGTTTTGTAGTTCCAGCCAGCCTAACTGTTTCAAATTGAGGCAGTGATGTGTTCTAAAAGGGTTACCAGTGGCGAAGCGGGCAATGTTATTATAGCAAGTTGCTAGTTTGTTTAGGTTAGTTTTTTTAAGGTTGGTGAAGATAGGAGAGGCATAGAAAAGAGTTGATATAAGATGGGAGTGAGCAATAGTAGCCTTAGTTGATGGGGTAAGAAATGGTTTTATACGGTATAAAGATCCAATTTTTCTGTTAACAGTTTTGATGGTGTTGTTGATGTGTTGGTCAAAAGAGAGATTGCTATCAATGGTAACACCAAGTAGTTTTGTTGTGGAGTCAGGAGAGATGATAGTTTTGTTGTTTGAATAGATAGAGAAGTTAAGTGGAGAGGTACGAGTGGTGGGGGTGAAGAGGAGAAGTTTGGTTTTTTTGGCATTGAGAAGTATATACCGTCTAGTAAACCATGTTTCTACAGTGTTGAATGTAGTTTGAGTTAGAGTGGTTAGATCAGAAGAGGTGGATGCTGAACAAATGATAGTCGAGTCATCTGCATATTGAATGCAGGTAGCTTGAGGAATTACAGAGTGGAGATCATTAATGTAGAGGGAGAACAGGAGAGGGCCAAGGATAGAGCCTTGAGGGACACCTATTGCAATGGGAAGTAAGGAGGAGATATGGTTTTCCCAAAGAACGGCTTGTTGTCTGTTACTGAGGTATGATGTAAACCAGTTGATGGCAAGGCTGTCAAATGAGAGGGAGTTGAGAATGCTAATTAGAGAAGAGTGGTTGACCATGTCAAAAGCTTTAGAGAGGTCAATGAATAGGGCAGAAGAGAGTAGGTTCTTGTTACGATTGCTGTTAATGGTGTCTGCAAAGGAAAGGAGGGCAGTGGTAGTACTATGGTGGGGTCTAAAGCCATGCTGACAGTGAGCTAAAATATTGTGAATAGATAGGTACTGTACCAGTTGCTGATGTATGCATTTCTCCATAATTTTTGCTAATGGAGAGAGAAGAGCAATAGGTCTAAAGTTGGAATAATCAATAGAGTTACCACCTTTATGTAGTGGGATAATATGAGAAATTTTCCAGATAGGAGGGATGGTTCCTTCTTGGATGGTTCTATTTATGAGTATAGAAATTGGGTACGCAATTTCTTTGGCTGCTTTTTGTAAGAATAGGGGAGGGAGCTTGTCAGCAGAGGGAGTACAAGGTTTGAGTTTGAGAAGTAGTTTGAAGATGGTAGAGGTAGAGATGGGTTGTAAAGAGAAGCTACAGTTAGAGTTTAAGTGATTGTTAGGAGGATAAAAGTTATTAGCATTTAATTGTCTGGCGAGAGATTGAATAGTATCAGAGAAGAATGAGTTAAAAGTATTTGCAGTTTGAAGAGGGGTGTCTGGATTGGCATTTAGTGGGGAGGGATCTTCTGATCTTCCAGCACTAAAGGCAAGCTTTCATCCTATTGTGCCACTGATGTTGTACACCTTCAACTTCTTTGTTCAAGAATTCTTGATATAGCAAAAAATAATGAGGTGACAAAATCAGGAATAATTTTAAATATTACTTTTAATTCACTTAAAAGTTAATAGAAAATTAAGATTTGCATCAGTGTGCAATTTCTAAACAATAACAAGTATGAAACTATGGTGTGTCTTTCAGCTTTTCCCGGTTAGGGGTCACCACAGCGGAACTCCAGTCCGCTAATGATTGGCAGTAGACTTTTACATGCCAAATTGTCAGCCCTGACGCACAACCTTCAAATGAAGGTATGCCCATTCACACGTCTCCACACAGAAGATGCTTTAACTGGGAATCGAACAGGACAACGTCTTACTGTGAGACGACAATGCTACCGCAACACCACCACCACCGCAGTAACAAGTATGGAACTATAATGTCTAGTATTACTGACTTCTCAGGGATTTACTAGAAAATCAAAAAGTTTATGGGGTACAGGGGGAAATAAGAAAAGTCTGGGACCTTCTGCAAAAGGAGAGACAAAACCCACAATGTTGTGTGCATGCATACAATTTATGTTGCATTTTCTGTTTCAGAGGATCAAACAATTCAATATGTACATGTATCTGTGAGTGTGGCAGAATACATATAAGTTCATATGACAACAATTGTTTGAGTAAAATTAATGCTTTTATAGCTGCACATTGAGAAATGCAATCCCACAAAGTCCACACATAATGAAAAATATCATAACTGATTTAAAATGTGCACATTTAAATACCCTCATATACGCAATTGCCAGCACTCGCACTCATAACCACGCACACACATGCACTCACACACATACACACACAAACACTATAGTCAGTAGTTGCCCCTCTTCTGGACAAAAAGAAAATAAAGGAATGGAAAAAAGTAGACTGTACATGCCTCACAATGACCCTGGCATCAACATGCAATTTTTGAACAATAAGAAGTATAAAACTCTAACGACTGGTATTACTGACTGACCATAATCTTCAGTGACTTACCACAGAAAATCAAAACTTTTAGAGGGAGAAAGGAAAAGTATTAGGCAAAATTCATGGTCCTGCAATATTACATGACAGATAATTTTCCATGAAGATCTTTTTGTTTTATTATTTTGCAATTACTCTTTTAAAAGACATCTATCCTGAAATTCATGGACTGCATTTTGGATCTTTAAGCCAAGTTTAAGTTTACATAACTCCATTCTGCTGCTTTCACAGCCACGTCCATAAAAAAACACCCATAGTTTATGGACAAAAAGTTACTTTATAAGTAATAATGCCTGGCAGGAAGTGTGTTACTGGGGAAAATGTCCACCCATGGATGTCATGAGCATGAGTTGTAGCAATGCTGCAAGTGGGCTCATTACAAACTGAAGCAGAACTAAAGGGAAAATTGCAACATATAGTAAAAGATATGGTAAATAATAATCTTCCAAGTATAACAGACATAGGAGTGGACTGGTGGGATGGAATTATAAAAGGAATAAGGGCTTATAATAAGAGAAGTCCACTTCAATGAGAATGTATGTTTTGAGAAGTGGTAAACTAAAATATATGTCTAAAATTTATATATTCAATTAATAAATTTTATAATACTCCTAAATCTGACTTTCTGATAAATGGAAAGGTATCTGAAGATAGAGAAATGTATGACTATACCAGGCAGGACGGACTGTCATCTCTAAAGGTTTTTTTTTTTTTTTTTGCACTGAAGTTGTTACCTAAAGGAATCAAGATCCTACTGAAAGACATGAAGAAACAACTTAAGGGGAAAAGCATGTTTTTTAATGTTCACAAATGACTGTCTTCTAATAAGGGAATATATAGACAAAGCTAGTAATGCAGTGATGGAGATCTTTAGAGGTTTTAGCAAATGCTCAAGATTAGAGTGCAATGAAAACAAAACTGGTGACACTGGGATTATGTAATGGAAAGGGACTATGTGGTCACACTAGAGAGGAAATTCTCCCAGCTTATTTAGACCTGGGAACTGGGTACATAATTCAAGCCATAGTGGAAGAAAATCTCAGAATATTAAAATGCAAGATGCATAATGTATTTCAATAGCTGTTCCCAAACTGACATCATTATCCAATAAAATCAATGCTGTTATAATACCCCAGTTAGCATTGTATGTCCTCAGAAATCTACCAATCCCATACAAACACACAATACTGTAAGAAATTCATTTTTTGCTTTTAAATTTTAACTCTGTAAGGAAAGGAATAAGTATAACCTGTCACTAAGCGTACATGCTAGTTCAGTATGGAAGACATAGGTTACTACATCTGTTAACATATGGTTCGATATGTAATACAAACCAATATATTAAGGTTAAACATGACTGTAAAATGAGTGTTCTGAGATATTTCTGAATAATAAAGGCTTGGTCAAATTACTAGAGGCAAGGGTTCAAGATATAAAAAATGGGTTATTAAGTGGACAGAATTTCACCTAGGAGAGATTGGTTTCTCTATCACCAACATGCACACAAAATGAAGTTAAATAAAGTCATACTAAGGAAGGCTAAAGAAATTTGGCAGGATGCAGAAACTGAAGATGAAACTGACAAAGATTCAGATTACGCCAACATTAAAACATTCCAAGACAAGCAAATAAAATGTGGATTCCCCATGCAATAGTGGTATGCATACACACAGTTTCCATGTGTTTATTTACTTATTTATTTTATTTTATTTTATTTGTGAATGTGCTAATGAAGATAGAATACTGATCTCAGTGGACCATTACCATGTTCATTCTAGTATATATTTTCACAAAAATTAAAATGCAGTACAAAGAATACATACAAACATACATATTGTACTTTATCTTTTTCCAGACTTGCCTTGGCATCATAGGTAAACAGACTTTTCCTGAAATGGCCAGCTCTGCAGCTTGATTTGGGTCCCCAATAACTATGCGTGGACTTACTCTGCTTCCCTACCATACTTCACCCGCAATTCCTACTTACCTCCACTAACACTTCAGTTATACCTCACTGTCTCCACACCCTCCCCATTTCAGCCAATCATCCATCAACTCCACCAAATTTTATATAAGAATAGTAATGCTACTAACTAAAATTTCCATAAACACCTCCTATAACTATTTCCACCACCTCCTTCAAACATAATATTCCTCACATAACCAACATTCCCACCTCCATCTCATAATCCACTATTATTCCCTGGCTTATACATACCACCCCAAACTCTTTTTTACTTTCTGTAATACACCTTAATATATTGATTACCAACTGTTTTCTTAGATCATTTAATGCTTACACACGTCTCTATCCTTCAACGTACGACTATATTCTTAGGTCTTCTTCTGTGGACACAGTACCATAACCACATTTCAGTCCATCAGATTTCACCTGTTTTCTTAGTTCCTCTAACAATAACACATTACTATAGCTAGTCTCACTCCTCCAGTGTATGACCTTTCCTTAACATTATCATTAACCATGATATGCCTACAAATCATCAACCTTAGCCCATATGATATCCTTCTACCCCATATCCAAATCACTTCCATCTAACACTCACCCACCAACTCCCAAACCCTACTCTCTCTCTAATTGAACTGACTGTTATACCACCATGGTTCCTACTTTGTTTTACACACACACTATTATCTTTCTTATGCACAATATGTGTTCTTATAAACCCCTCCTCCTTAAAATAACTTAGAAATACAAACTCAAATAAAATGTCTCTCTCCGTTATCATCACTTTCCTCTAAACTTAAAACTAAGAGGTGACATACATCCCAACCTTGACCCAACACATGCAAAGCAACATACTCATACATGTCCCAGCCATGATATTAACTTTCCCACTTATCATCATTCAAAAATACTGCCCTTCATATCTTTCATATCTTTCATATTAACAACAGAAGTATCTACAATAAACGTGTAGAGGTTGTTGCTTGGCTATGCCAATACTCCATAGTTACAGTTATATTTACTGAGACATAGTTATAGCAAGAAATTAAAGAAAAAGAAATCTTACTGCCAAACTACAATATTGTTATATCTGACAGAAAATACATTATGCATAAGAATACACGCCATCTCAAATGCTACCACTTTAGCCATCCAAAATTCAACAATTCTGAACTTCTCCTTATATCCTTCAAACTCAACCATCACAAATCCCTGTGTATAGCCAGAATATGCATTCCCCTGGAGACAGTATCAGTACTGCAGAAGATTTCTTCTGCTAGGCCTCATCCAACACTCCGCAAGAAAACATAATATTGGATGGTTTTAACATTGGCTGAGCTCTCACTTACTTCTGACAGTTCCACTAATGCCATAAACCTTTATGGTCTCATACAACTAATCACCCCTCCATTTGCTTTAACTAACATAGTGACAAAGAATCAGTCATTTTGACTGAATTCTTACATCCTCATCTAAAATAATTAGTTCTTCTGGCTCACTGGCTGGCTCCTTAATTGATTACCTCCCCATCTATATTATTAAAAACTAAACTACTGCCCACAAATAACATCACCTTAATGTAGTACACAACCTGGAGCACCCTATAAAACCGCCCTCTTGATGAAGATGCATTTGAATTTAATAGAACATTCCTAAAGATTTTAAATGAGCTTGCCCCATTTAGAACACATTGGGTTAAGGTGAACTCTGCCCTTTGTCTCTCTAGGAGCACCAAACAAATTATAAGAGAGAATGGGGGGGAGCATGAAAACTATGGTCCAGTAAGAAAACCTAGTCTAACTTCCAAAACTATAAACAACTTAGAAATCATGCTAAATATAATATATCTGACAAAAAAACTCTATATAAATCTGTAAGCCATTAACAAACATAACCTTAAAATCTATTGGTCCTTTATAAACCCCTACCTTAGCGAGTCAATGAGACTCAGGAAACATCCCCATTTATTTCACCTCCTCCTTCATACACTAAGTCTCCACCACACTCAATAACCTAACCTATCTTACTCCACAAACTCCATCACAGCTCAATAAAGTATCCTTGCATCTTCTCTCTACAATCAGTTTTCTGCTCTACTATCAAATAAGTTCTCCTTAAACTAAAACTCACAAGACTTGCTTTCAGTCTAACTGCTGAATGCATTAAAATCACAGCAAAGATTATAGCCTACTCTGTCTCCATTCTAATAAATCACTCCATCAAGGAATCTGACATCATACTTGTCTGCATTCAGACACAGCTACTTAATCATATCACTCATTATACAATGCCTCCTCTAAAACGTGCACGCTGATTGGCCAGCCCAACCAGCGTGCCCATTGTAAATCCCTCAATATACTAACGGAAAAAAGGTCCGGTCGCCCGGACTTTTTCCGTTAGTATAAAACACTGTCTCGCTATGTTAAAAGAGTTTAACATAGCGACACAGGTTTTAAAAAAGCAACGCAGATCTCCGTTGCTTATTTTAAAGCTGTCTTGCTATGTTAAACCCATTTAACATAGCGAGACAGTAAAAATCAATGGAGATCTTGCGTTCTCCGTTGCTTTTGCCCACAGCTCTGATGTACTGCGTGAGGCATGCAGTACATCAGAACTGCCGCTGAATACCAGACAGCTGCGGAAGGGCAGCAAGAGATATACAATGCCATTATTTAAGAAAAGTAAGTATTTCTTTTCTTAAATAATGTCATTATATAATAACAATAACCACTTCTGGGTGTGGGTAATGCTGGATTTACCCACGGTTGTGTTTGTTTGGTCCCTCGGGCTTCGCCCTCGGGACCAAACCATGCCAACCGTGGGTAAATCCAGCATTACCCACACCCAGGCGTGGGTTATTGCTATAATATACTATACTTTCCTCACCACTGCCCTCCTCAGCTTCATCAATATAGTTACTATATAAAGAAATGTAGGTAACTGTATTTGCTCTCTTTCTTGACATATCCAAAGCCTTCAGTACTGTAATTCACCACCTTTTTCTCATCAAGCTCTCATACATAGGACTCAGTAACTCACCCTTATCCTGCTTCCAAAGCTATCTTTCCAGTAGATGTTAAGTGGCAGAATGAATTCTCTGCCATCCTTCCAGTATCAGTTGGTGCGCCCCAGGGAACCATCATCAGCCCTATTCTCTTTAACATTTCCATTAATGATCTCCATATAACAACCAATAGCACCACTGTTGAACAGTATGCAGATGATTCCACCATTATTTTCTCTGCACAAAACCTAAACAGTCTACAAAATCTCATCTATCAGACCTTCACTTCAGCTGAAATGTGGATGACAAATTCACAACTATTTTCCAATCCCAAGAAATCTAAATTAATACTCTTTACCCCCAAACAACTCACACCACAAAAAGTAAATTTGGCATACCTTCCTCAAACATTAGGATTTAACTTGTTCCATATATAAAGCTACTTAGTGTATATATGTAGATGAAAGCATGAAATTTGACATCTAAAGTCTGCATATCGTTAAAAAACACTCTGCCATAAAACATATTGCCTCTACCTTCCTTCTCTCCACTCTTCTCTAGGTTTCCTCTATATTCACCATTGTTTGAACTACCCTAATAAACAAGCTGCAGCAATTTTAAAACAAGAATGCTAAATTTACAGCCAACCTTCACCACACATTCCACCACTGTCTGGCCCTTATAGCCTACAATGGCTAGAACCACCACACTGTATATCATATATCCAACTTATCACCACATACACCATGATATATATAAACCTAGTAACTGTCTGTCCCTTAACAACATGACCAAGCATTACATCCCACTCAGATCCTTGCATTTAACAGATAAACTACTACTAAGTATCTCAAAATCTGATAATTCTGTTGAACACTCTCTAAAATTTTTCAACTCAAATCTAAAGTTTCTTTTTGTAAACTCATGGCTCTGCCACTGCTTCTTTCTTGGGTACTATTCACATCATCACTTCCAGATATAATCCCATATCTCTGCATCCCTCCCACACTCCTCAGGTTCATACATTTGAAGTAAATCGCTACTTAGTTCTCAATCTTGACTTATCCCTATTCACCTCTATTGCTGCCTCCCTTTCCCTTTCTTTCCTTACTTCCATTACATTTATGCCAGCACACTGTCTCATTATGTTTTTCACCATAAACCATTGTCTGTGGAGTAACTGTATACATATTGCAAACAAACATATAATGTACACATTGAATTTATAGTTTGTAAGCTCAGTTTTATATCTTAGAACCAATAGTTGTCTCATGTACAAAAGTACTGTTTCTGCATCTCTGTATATTATTTACTGTCCAATAAATTTAATCAAGGCAAGTTCATTCTTTTTCTCAGTACTATAGTATTGAAATATAAATTATGTGATGGTGTTTCATTGATTAAATTGATAAATAATTGATTTAATTGTCCATATTATATTATTGTATTCTGTATATTGTAACTTTTTTATGATATCTGTTTCTTGTTATTGGAGCTTTTCTCCCTGAGCCTCCACTGAAAATGGGTCCTGTACCCAGTAGGAATTTCCCAGTAAATGAAAGCAATAAATAAATAAATAACTGTAGACCTGAAAAAATGCAGAATGAGGAATACATTTCAAAGGGAGAAGAGTGTACAAAAATCATCAAAGATCAATGAACTTATTCAAAAATACCTATAATACCAGTTTTGAAATTCAATAACGTAAGGTTTGTATATCACTGAACTTTGATTTCCAGGAATCTGGAAAAAGCAAGAATGGCAGGCTTCAGGACAAATGTGGATATCAGTTAAGAAAGTAAAATGAACTGCATGGCTCTATTAAGGTAATAGTAAAGGTTAAACAGCTATAATCCAGATGAATAAACCAGGAAGAGCTATGCACAGATACAGAATAGTGGGAATTAGTCTGTAAAATGGCAAGAACATTATCAAGATCAATATATATGGATAATACATAGCTAGTACATAACCCCAAATAGACTGTTCAAATAAATGTTGAAAGAAAGGTTCTTCTTGATTATAATGTAACAAACAGGAAGCAGAGTTTATACATATATTTTGGTGAAATGACCCAAGGATAAGCATTGGTGGACCAGGTCAGGGCAATCTGTGATAACATTTTCATGGAAGAAATAAAAATAAAATGTAAAGAATGCATCTTTATCATTAATACTAAGTGAGTGGAGTTTTCTCCTGATCAGGTACAAGTAAAATTAATCTTAATGGGTGTTAAAAAACTACCATTGCTAAAGAATGGAAAATAGAATGTACCAGCTCCATATGGAAATATCTTCAAAAGCTCATGCAAGTTATTCAGAAGAATTTGTCAATCACTAAAATGGGAAGGATCAACAGAACCATCATATTCATATTGAAACATAATTTTTTTTGTCTTCAGACTAGCCTTTACCAACTGAAGAACCATACTGGAAATAAGATACACTAAAAGAATCATCCAATCCATCCTTACCCTCAGTTTAAGTGTTATGTTTTATTATAATTGTTATATTTTATTTTTAGCATCTTTCCATAATTTCTTGGATATTTTAATGTTGTTTTTGAATGTTCTTGTTTGTTGTTTCCTGTTAAAACTTTCAATAAAACTATAGAGTTAAAAAGTGATAAAATCAGTTATGATATCAATCATACATACTGCTCTTCCTGCTCTCTCTACTCCATCTGTCCTCAATACTCACAAACTACAAATGATGCTCAATAAAGTATGTAGATTTTATACTGCAGACACCTAATTATAAAAATACCAGTACTGCTGAATTAAAAATAGCTCACTAATAGAGCTAAAGGCTGCCTCTTTTTCATCCTTGATATAAAAGATAGTAAATCTTGGCGCTTGCCCTGACCTTACTTGCTTCTTATTTCAGTCTTACATTAGAACTCTTAAATCCTCATGCACATCCTTTCTCCAGCTTTTAGTCTTTGATTAAACTAGATTCAAGAAGCATGGACAGTGTTCATCTTCAGCATTAACCTTCTGAAGCAGTATCCCAAACCAAGTTAGATTATTGGAAACCAATATCCCTTTGTTTCACATCACTAAACAAGTAACAAGTACCTGTTGTAAACTTTTAGCTGCAAATGTCAGTCTACAATCAATAAATACTAAAACTGGTCTGAGATTATGCACTACTAGTACCAATACAGATTGTATACTGTTGTATGCAGATTATATTCTGCTACTTGAAGTCCATTCATACCCATTCATTTCTATCTTCTGCTTGCTTTAACACAAAGTTCTGCAGTGTTTTGATTTGCATTTTGTTGCATGTCTTTGGTCATCTTTAAGGAATATTTTTTATGGGTCAGTAACTCAAGTAAATTGCCTAGCATATACATTTTGAGGAGCACAATATATACATGTTTCATTTCCAGCTTAGTGCTCCTCACTTCCCTTCATAAATCAGCATCAGTTGTTACTGTGATATTTCTGCTCTTCTAATGCACCAAATACCTTTACAGATAAGTTTCTTTTTTTCCTCAAAAACATTTTTATTTTGTTTTCATTATAAACATACGCAAATGTACATATAACAAATACAATAGAACAATAACAAAACTATTTACAATATTTACATTAATCCATGATAAACAATCTCATTATCCATGAGAAGCTATCAGAATTTGTTCAAAAGGTTTACCAATTTTTGCCATGCTATTTTTTATGAGTGATGTTATGAGTTCTATAACAAATGGTTTGCAGGTCTTTTTTACAAACAACTTTTGCTAACTAAAAAAAAAATCTTTAAACATCAAATCTTGTTTACTTTTCCAGTTCAAAGTAATAACTTTTCTGGCAATTGCAAGAATTGACCAGAGTAACCGAATCTGAGATTTAGGTTTTACATTAGGAATAGGAACATTGAGTAGGATTAGTGAGTTAGAAATATGACAGTTATCAGACCATAAAGCATTTACAAAATATCTGAAGTCTTTCCAGTATTGAACAACTTTTCTACATTCAATGAACATGTGAACCTAGTTGGCCTTTTGTAATTCATCACATTTCCAACATTTGCTTTCACTGTTTTTGAGTATAAGATTTATTTTATGTGGAATATAGAAACTCCTATTCATAAATCTCCATATATACAATCTCCAATATAATGAAGAAGAGGTACCATACATAGAATTCAATAACATTTTTTTGGATTTATCAGATATTTGTTCTTCATTAATCTTTACATAGTAATTCCAAAAATCTGAGTCAAATTTTAGAGAGTCTTCGCTTTGGATCTTATAGATAAGTGAGATACTTAATTTTTGATTATCTGTCTTTTCATGACACCTAATAAAATTCTGAATCAAACTAGGTATATAATCAGTCTCTAGGTTGATTGATACTCTCATTTTGTTTTCTATAAACTGCTGTAATGAGTGTATAAACAGCCAACTGTCTTGACTATTATCAAAACTACATAAAAGAGAGTTTAGTGGTTTAATACTCTTATTTTCAATAAACTGATGCCAGAATATCAAGTTATTTTCCTTTAATTTTTGAATTGCATTGATGTTGAAAGAATCTAGGCAATCATGGGAGTATGCTATAGGGAATATAAGAAATAGAAATTGTTTAATGTTGTAATTACAATCAATTATATTTTTAAAGTTATTAAATATTTGATTAATGCCATAAGAAAAACGATCAAGCTTCTTAGTAAATAAACAAAATTCACTTAAAAACCAATGAACTCTACTTATTCCATGTTGTTCCTTAAACTGATTTTCTGTAGTTCTGACATCAGTTATATGATTCTCATGTATTAATTTCCAGCCAGATATATAGGCAGGTGTGATCCAATATAATATTACATTAATTATAACTGATTTGGAATAAAGATCTAAGCTAGGGAATGCTATCCCATTATTGTTCCAAGCTCTAATCCGCCATTTATATGCAATCCTAGGTTTTAAGGGAAACCATAAAAATTTAAGTAGCATGGAATCTAATTTTTTAAATAGGTTTTTGGGAGTGGGTAGTATCAATGACTTTATATAAAACAAAATTTTAGGTAAAATTATCATTTTAATTAAAGAGAGCCTATCCTCCATTGTGAAGAACATTTTATTCCATCTTTTGATTAGTTCACTAATGGTGGTTATTAAATTATTGTAGTTTAGTTTAACAGACTCTTTCCATGTATTCTTTATACTGACACCCAAATATTCTAATACAGCATTCTCCCAATTAAACAGGCTATTCTCTCTTGGTTTTGTGTTGATCTTTTTGTTAATTAGTAATGTTTTGGAGTTATTATGATTAAATTTAAGCCCTGAAATTCTTTCAAACTTGCTTAAGGTATTTATAACATCATGCAAAGAACCATCAATATCCCCCAATGTTAACAACATATCATCAGCAAATAATTGTATCTTAGGACAATAGTCCTTATTAATTTGAAAGCCTTTTATATTTTGTTTGTTTATGATATATGTAGCAAAAGGTTACATTGAAAGAGCAAACAATAATGGTGACAAAGGACAACCTTGCCTAGTTCCCTTGAGGATTTCTAGTGGTGAGGATAGACATGATCCAATTTTCACATAAGCTTGTGCCCCACTATAAATTTTTATTAATAAGTTGACAAAATCGGAACAGAATTCAAAACCATTCAGAATTCTTTGTAGATAAGTCCAACTAATAGAATCAAAAACCTGTTCTATGTCTAGGCTGATAATAGTTAGTTTTTTTGTATTTGCATGCTATGTCTATTAATGATAGTAATTTAATAATGTTATCTTGCACTTTTCTATGGAGAATTAACCCTGTCTGATCATTATGTATTAGATTAGGCAATATTTTCTTTATCCTATTAGTTAATATTGTCATGAAAATTTTATAATCAGTGTTTACTAATGAGATTGGCCTATATGAATCACAAGATTTGGGGCCCTTACCTTGTTTTAATGTGGGGGAGATAATTGAGTATTTCCACAATGGGGGTGTTATACATTTTTGCTTAACCATAGTAAAGGCACTCATCATTTTTTTTCTTTCTTTATTTATCTTTATTATAGATACAGGAAAAATCTTATATAGTTCAGGAATTATTCCATCAGGTCCTGGAACTTTATTATCTTTTAAATTTTTATTTGCTCTTTCACTTCTGTTAGTGTTATTTGTTTATTTAATATGTTATTTTGTTGCATTGATAACTAAGTAGTTATATTTTCTTGAATAAATGTATTTATTACATTATCTGCCTCCAAAAGTGGTGTGCTATTATTTATATCTTTATAGTAGTTTTTGAACACTTCTAATATACCAATTAAGTTAGATGTACTCTTAACTGAACCATCACTTTTATATTTAATCTCATTAGTAAGATTTTGATTGTTTATTTTTTCTGGATCTTACCACTATTTTATGTAGATATTTGGGATTTACAGCATAGGATTGTAATTTCAATTTTTCCAGGTTTATGGCTACCTTATGATTCAGAACTTCTAAGTATTTTTGATTTTACTTAGTAATTTCATTATGTGCTACTTTGTTATTTGGTTTTGTGTCCATTTTTATCTTGTCTATTTTTTTTTGTAAGTCTAAAAGTTCTTTGTCCCACTCTCTCCTTTTTTTAAGGTATCAAGATTTGATTCTACCATATATATAAACTTTAAAGGTGTCTCACAGTATAGTATCTGTCACTTCACCATTATCATTTGTTTCCATAAACATGTCTATTTCTTTCATTATCCATTCCCTAAGGTCTTTTCACTTAGTTATGTAAGCAGGAATTCCCTGTACAAATATTAAATCATCTGTATGCATAGTTAATGTAAAGTTTATAGCATTATGTCTGAAAGGGGACACATCATTATAGATATGTCACTTATTTTAGAGTATATATTATTTGATACAAAGACCTTATCAATGTTTGTTTGTGTACCAAACCAATATGAATAGTGAGTATAAAATAAGGAATAATGTTCTCTTAGACCATGTATATTTTTAAGGTTCATCTAGTTTGTAAAGTCGATTAACTTCTTGACTTGAGATGTTAGTTTTATTTTACCATTTTTAGAAGTATCATTGCCTGATAATAGGCAGTTAAAATCACCTGTTGCTATAATTTTCCCTTTTGCATTTATAGTAATCAGGTTCAGATATTTGTCAACATATTTAGTTCTCAGTCCTGGTATACAATAAGTATTAATCGAAATATAATACTTCCTATTGATTTCCAAAATAACCATGCTTAGCATCCCATCTTGATCTGAAATTGTATCTATAACTCTTGGCATAGTATAAGTATTTTTCCATAGAATAAGAGTGCCTCTTCTCTTAGTCTTAAAACATGAATCAGCCAGAATGGTATAGCCATTGAATGAGTATTTTTGTAGATATTTTCTTAATAGATGGGTTTCCTGTAAAAAGATGATCTGGGCTTTATGCATTGATATATTTAAGCAAACCAGCTATTTTGACATTATTGTTCAAACCATTAATATTTAATGATAAACATTTATAAGCCATTGACTATATTGTGTATGTTATTACTAACTGAAAGACCTTTCTTCCGTGTTGACTTGAAATCTACTGAAAACTTACTTATCATGGATGTATAACATTTATTAAGCACTTCTTTCAAAAACCCAAAACTATTTACAAACGCATACATGAAACATAAAGTTTCTGGTTTAGTTAAAAACTTAACTAAACCATCCATCTGCCACCTCTCCAATACCAAATGACACAAATGATCCATCTCTGATTAGAATATAGTATAAAAACAAAAAAGAAAAGCATCATGAAAGCAAGTAAAGAAATCTAAATCTATGAAATATACATTAGAATGAGAGTGTCCAATATATCTGAAGCTATAGAAATATGTCACATATGATAATAGCACCTCTAATATGTAGATATGCCAGAAATGCACATCAGATCAAAGTATGTATAAACATTAGAAGCTGAAGGTTAAGAAGATTGTCAATATTTCCAAAACTTTTCAAGAAACATCAGATGATTTAATCATTTTATCAATCATCTATCTATCTATCTATATATATATATATATATATATATATATATATATATAAACTTATTACAACATAATTATTATATTTTGGAATTATACACATATTAATCATAAGTATTAACAATATCTATGGTGACGTCTTTCATCAGGAATGGGGGAGAGAGAGAAAATAAAAATTCATTCATTGTGATGTTCATTTTCTGTCACTCTAGTATCTAGGTAAGTTACTGTTTCCTCTAAGGCAAGAATCTGTTCAGATTGTTTTTTTACTATTCCATTTAGACGTTGCAGTTGTTTACTGTATTCTTGTTTGATAATATCCATTTTGTTTTCAAATTTGTCCATTTTTAGTGACAGTTCTTGGATGTTTGTTATTATAAGAGGTAGTTCTTTCTTCACTGCACTCTCCTGGTGTGGGTTCTTCACGTTGCTCATGCTTTAGTGACAGTTCTTGGATGTTTGTTATTATAAGATGTAGTTCTTTCTTCACTGCACTCTCCTGGTGTGGGTTCTTCACGTTGCTCATGTTTTTAGTGACAGTTCATGGATGTTTGTTATTATAAGATGTAGTTCTTTCTTCACTGCACTCTCCTGGTGTGGGTTCTTCACGTTGCTCATGTTTTTAGTGACAGTTCTGGGATGTTTGTTATTATAAGATGTAGTTCTTTCTTCACTGCACTCTCCTGGTGTGGGTTCTTCACGTTGCTCATGCTTTAGTGACAGTTCTTGGATGTTATTATAAGATGTAGGTCTTTCTTCACTGCACTCTCCTGGTGTGGGTTCTTCACGTTGCTCATGCTTTAGTGACAGTTCTTGGATGTTTGTTATTATAAGATGTAGTTCTTTCTTCACTGCACTCTCCTGGTCTGGGTTCTTCACGTTGCTCATGCTTTTAGTGACAGTTCTTGGATGTTTGTTATTATAAGATGTAGTTCTTTCTTCACTGCACTCTCCTGGTGTGGGTTCTTCACGTTGCTCATGCTTTAGTGACAGTTCTTGGATGTTATTATAAGATGTAGTTCTTTCTTCACTGCACTCTCCTGGTGTGGGTTCTTCACGTTGCTCATGTTTTTAGTGACAGTTCTTGGATGTTTGTTATTATAAGATGTAGTTCTTTCTTCACTGCACTCTCCTGGTGTGGGTTCTTCACGTTGCTCATGTTTTTAGTGACAGTTCTTGGATGTTTGTTATTATAAGATGTAGTTCTTTCTTCACTGCACTCTCCTGGTGTGGGTTCTTCACGTTGCTCATGTTTTTAGTGACAGTTCTTGGATGTTTGTTATTATAAGATGTAGTTCTTTCTTCACTGCACTCTCCTGGTGTGGGTTCTTCACGTTGCTCATGTTTTTAGTGACAGTTCTTGGATGTTTGTTATTATAAGATGTAGTTCTTTCTTCACTGCACTCTCCTGGTGTGGGTTCTTCACGTTGCTCATGTTTTTAGTGACAGTTCTTGGATGTTTGTTATTATAAGATGCAGTTCTTTCTTCACTGCACTCTCCTGCTGTGGGTTCTT
This sequence comes from Protopterus annectens, assembly GCF_019279795.1. Taxonomy (NCBI): domain Eukaryota; kingdom Metazoa; phylum Chordata; order Ceratodontiformes; family Protopteridae; genus Protopterus; species Protopterus annectens. Next base: position 308,930,001 of record NC_056732.1, on the reverse strand, counting down.
CACGTTGCTCATGTTTTTAGTGACAGTTCTTGGATGTTTGTTATTATGAGATGTAGTTCTTTCTTTACTGCACTCTCCTGGTGTGGGTTCGTCGATTTGCTCATGTTAAGATCTCCAGTAGCAAACTTCTTGACAGGAATAATTAAAAAATTCTTTTTAGAAAATAATAGTCTATGTTAATCTAACTTTTAGTATATTTTTAGTTAGATTTTTCTAAAAATTAAAGTATATTTCCTGTCAGGATATTAAAATCTAAGCAGACCTATGGATTTCTGCTTTTATAAGACTGGCATCTTAGCCACACCCCACAGATAAGTTTCTGAATGCCATTTGGATGTGTGTGTGTGTGTGTGTGTGTGTGTGTGTGTGTGTGTGTGTGTGTGTGTGTGTGTGTGTGTGTGTGCGCGCACATGGGCATACGTGCTACCCCCTCAATCCTTGACCTTTGATCCTACATGCACAGTTCCCACATATACTCACTCTAAAGTTGCAAAGTCCCTGAGTAAAAAGAAAAGCTTGCATAACAAATATTTGGGTCTATATTAAAATACTGTAACCTCACTTACGCGAATACCTAAACGCCGACACATAAATAGCAAACTGCAAAAACACAGAATGTCCTGAAGCACGAAATTCAAAATATTGAATTGCCATAGTTGGCCAACCCCACCGCCTGCTACGTACTACCTACCCAAACAAAATAAATAATCCACACTTCCCCATATATACACTTCACCCATATATCCCATATCCTAATCAAACATTCAAAACACACAAATGTATCTAACTATAAACAAACAACACCCAAATACGGGAAAAGTATAATTTATGTATACTTTCAGCTACACAACTATATTACTATACATACACTTAACATAACCCTATGTCTAACCCTAAAGTAAAGGTTGCATGTATGACTATGTATTGCACTTACCATAACCCGCATCCTAATCCTAAGTTCCGTAACTATTGCACATTTATGTTAGGGAGCTATACCAGGTAAGGGCCAACTATGACAATTCAATATTTCGAATTTTGCACTTCAGGACGTTCGGTGTTTTCACGGTTCGCTATTTATGTGTCGGCGTTTAGGTATTCGCGTAAGTGAGGTTTCGCTATTTTAATATAGACCCCATATATTTTACCTTCTATCTTTAGTTCAATTCACACTCATTCATACTTAATATACAAACATAAGTAAAGCACCTTCAACAAATCATCATGACAAAACAAGACACAGTGAATCATTAGATAAATATCTTTGCTGTTTTGTCCTCTGCATTCTGCATTTCTTCACTCAGTAAAGATTTTCTGTGGAGGCTTCAGATTCCCAAAGAACTGTTGAGTTCATATGATGTGTGATTTTGTTGCTTTCGTTTTCTCTGACATAACTCTGTCCTGTCTCATTGCATGTCATTATGTTTCTCTGAAATTTAATGATCTGCATCTTTCTCAAATGAGACCTAGGTTAGTAACTCCCAAGTTCAGCGGTTTTATCAGCAAACATTTAATCTACCCAAGGGGAGACAGGGAATATTTTCACCCAAATCATGCCCCCCCCCCAAAAAAAAGACATCAGGTTACTTGTCTAAGGAAACTTTGCTAGTAAGAACAAATACGGAAAAAAGATAAGTGGATAGTGAAAAAAGATGAAGGCAATGTCCATATAAATAAGGCAAAAAAAGAGAAGATACCAGAAAAAAATTACAGTCAATGGGTGCAAATTCTGAGACACTAATTAAAATGTTGATTGAATTAGTGGCACTGGTAGAAGAACAATCCCCCGGATTCACTAATCTGCTGTGCAGGACTAAACTAGTCCTGCACATAAGCAGCAGTGTAAGAGGAGGATGGCAGCGCATCATGCATAATAATGTAGACGTGCCGCCGGAGCTCCAAATCCTACAGTGAGCATGGACAAGTGCAGGGGGTGTGTCTGAGAGCAGAGCACCCAGAATAAACATGTCCCTGCAAAGTAAAACAGAAGAAAGTGTAAATAAATGAGCAAAAACACTCAAAGGTATCTGCATATCTCCACCAGCAGTCCCCATGTGTTCAACAGCAACAGTACATTGAAATAAAATTAAGAAACCCTTGTATTAATATTGTTAAGACCCTGAGTACAGCTAACCATAGATGCGCGAGTTTCCCCATTGCCTAGCTACGGTTAAAGCAGCTGAAAAGGCTGAAGAGGATAACAAGGAAAATATATATGCAAATGAAGCAGTACAGCAATAGTGGAGTGGTTAGAGCATCCACCTAATGAACAGGCATTCCCAGTTCGAGTCGCACTGCAGCACAAATAATTTTCCACGGGAAATCTGTATATGAGCATAATTTTAGATCATTTTGCCGTATAACCTACAGAATAACAATTAAATGTGAACTGGAGTACTGCATGAAATGCACATGTGAAGTGTTAGTGTCATAATGAATAAGACACAAGTAAGCAGGTATAAGCACAAATAAGCAGCGGCAAGCATGTCCAAGTGCGTTTGAGTGGGAGTAAGCATCACCCTAACAGAGTAAGCAAAGTAGAAGCTAACTATATATAAGAAACTGTAACTAGGGGCTAGCAGTGCTTACCGTCGAGCAAACCCACGCAAACCTGCTTACAACCGCTTTAAAGTGCCTTAATCACTCTGGATCCAATGGCCCAAGTTCTTCCCAGCAAAAAATAAACTGCTTCTGCAAGGCTCAAACCCAGGACCCTGTACACTATAGTCACAGCAGTTAACCACTAAGACATCATAGCAATAGATAACTGAGATTAAGGCCATACAATTTATTACACCCACATGGATTCAGATATATATATATATATATATATATATATATATATATATATATATATATATATATATATATATATATGTATGCAGACATAGACATATACATATATATATATATATATATATATATATATATATATATATATATATATATATATGTGTGTGTGTGTGTGTGTGTGTGTGTGTATGCAGACATATATATATATATATATATATATATATATGTGTGTGTGTGTGTGTGTGTGTGTGTGTGTGTGTGTGTGTGTGTGTGTGTGTGTGTGTGTGTGTGTGTGTGTGTACATAGATATGCACAGATATATAGCCATGATAGGAAACAGCACACAAGAATGACATATGTTCACAGGCTATGCCAATGGAAGTGGGGGACCCAAGCAAGAATCATGTAACACGTAGCATGACCCCCCACCCCCAGCCAGACAGAGGAAACATACACACAATGTAAATAGTCCACTGCTCCTCAGACCACAGGCAGGATACAAGTGGGGGGTACACAGTGGACCCCTGAAATCTAATCTTGGGACACAGACAGGAGAATCCCTTGTGGGACCCCCCAAAAATTTACATATTATGGAAGTAAGCTGGTGCGACGACCATTCTGGCCGGGGTGTGTACATAGCCGGAATACAAAGGTGGGAAAGCCTGATGACCCATGGGTCGAGACAACGTACGACATGGGTCCCGGAAGTGGAGAGTGGGCAGCGTGTAGTGGTGTGTTCAGACCCAACCTGCACCCAGAATAAGGATGGGTGCTGTAGAGGATGTGCGGGTGGGGGAACTATGGGTAGCTAGTTATGGGTCTAGGTGTGCAGGTGTTGGCTGAAGTGGGTCTATACGGACAGCCCCAGGGTTGTAAGCAAAAGTGTTCATTGGGCAGAGGCATCACCCAATGAGCAGCCACACCCACTATGAGTCCCACTGCAGCAAATTCTAATCTACATGGCAAAGAACGGAATAACCAGATGTAGATGTATATATGTAGAGGTATGTGTGTGTATATCTACCCATAGCTACATGGAGATCTACCACTCTCTCTCCGTAGTACCAATGTATACATACAGAGACAGAATACATATACATACCCACATATAGATGTATACATATACAGACACCCATACACTCATATGTCATTAGATATATATAGACAGCAATATATAAATATATACATGTATGCATACATATACAGACATATCTGTATATAGTAATGTAGATATATATATATGTGTGTGTGTGTGTGTGTGTGTGTGTGTGTGTGTGTGTGTGTGTGTGTGTGTGTGTGTAAATATACACATGTATATAGCTAAGATATGATACAGCAGTTATGAATTACATATGTTCACAGGCCATGCAAATAGGGGTGAGGGGTCCAATCAACAAACGTGTAACACGTAGCATCAACCCCCTCCAAGCTAGACCAGTGAAGCATACAGACACACAATAAAAGTAAACACACCACTGCTTCCCGGACTACAGGCAGGATACTACCAGTGGGAGAGACCCACCAAGTCCAATCTTGAAACAAAGACATATATGTCCCTTGTGGGACACCCAAAAAGTCAAACATATTTGAGTTTCCTGCCATTACATTGATGTCGAATGGCAGGCTACGCATGTTCCCAGTTTACAAGGTAGGGGAAGCCTGATGATTCATGGGGTGGACAACATACGTGATGGGTCCCGAGAAGTGGGGAGTGGGTACAGTGAACAGGTGTGGCCAGACCCGACCTGCACCCGGGGTAAGGAAGAGTGCCGAATAGGATGTGCGGATTGGGAACTATGGATATGGTATTATGGGAATAGCTGATCAGGTGTTGGCTGGAGTGGGTCTATGTGGACCGCCCCAGGGATGTAAGCAATAGTGTGCATTGGGGAGGGCCACTGCCCAACAGACACCCACTCCCGCTACGAGTCCCAGTGCAGCACAGTTTATTGTACATGGCAAAGAACAGAATAACCAGATGTAAATGTATAACTGTAGAGGTCTGTGTGTGTGTGTGTGTGTGTGTGTGTGTGTGTGTGTGTGTGTGTGTGTGTGTGTGTGTGTGTGTGTATATATCCATACCTACATGGAGTGAAACCTCCCCCTCTCTGTAGTACAAATGTGTACATACAGAGACAGAATATAATTAAACATCCACATATAGATATATACATATGCAGACACCCATACATCCATATGTCATTAGACACACATATATCTATACATATATATATATATATATATATATATACACACACAGCAATATATAAATATATATATATATATATATATATATATATATGTGTGTGTGTGTGTGTGTGTGTGTGTGTATGCATACAAATACAGATATATATATATATATATATATATATATATATATATATATATATATATATATATATATATATAAATATATGTGTATATATGTGTGTAAACATACACACATATATATAGCTAGGATATTAATTGAATTATGTATTTAAATGACATCTGTTAACCGGGTAAGTCTGTCTGAGCTTCTGGCCCATTTACAACAGACACCCAGGGAGAAAAGCTCCTCAGGACTAGAAAACAGTTTGTTAAATAGTAGTATATAGCGCATATATATATATATATATATATATATATATATATATATATATATATATAAATCTATATATAAAGATATATATAGATATGATACACCACTTGAGGATTACATATGTTCACAGGTCGTGCCAATGGGGGTGGGGGTCCAATCAACAAACGTGTGACATGTAGCATCAACCCCCTCCCACCTAGACAGGTGAAACATACAAACACATGATACAAGTAAACACACCACCGCTTCCCAGACCACAGGCAGGATACTACCAGTGGGAGAGACCTGCCATGTCTAATCTTGAAACAAAAACATCAATGTCCCTTGAGGGACACCCCAAACATTAATGATAATCGGAGTCAGTCCCTGTAACAATTTATCTAACCAGGCTGTATACATACACGGACCAGTAGGCTGTGCAAGCCTGATGACCCATTGGTTGAGACAATGTAGTGGGCAGTGTGTAGTGGTGTGGTTAGACCCCACCTGAACTCACAGTAAGGATGAGTGCTGTAGAGGAGGGCCAGGTGGGGGAACAATGGGTATGCAATTATGTGCCTAGGCGTGCAGGTGTTGGCTGACGCAGTTGTATTTGGACCGCCCCGGGGATGTCAGTAATATTGTGAATTGGGCAGAGTTTCCACCCCTACCTCTCAACCTCTAAGAGCAAAACCATTGGACAGAACCTAAACCATTGGGGGGACAAATAGGGACAGAAAGCACATATTCCACTCACAACCTTAGAAAGCTGATAGAATAATAGGTTATGCATTAGCATGACTTTTTGAAGGATGTGGAGTCTTAAACCCAATTACTTGTCTGTATTTAATGGCATCAGTTCCCAGGTATTTGCCAGACAGGTGCAGATTGTAAGGGAAACACACCAATATTATGAAGCAAACTCTGGACAGGCCACGGATTCTGTACAGTTGACAGGCATGCTTATGCCTAATGGGTAGCCATTCCCAATATGGGTTCCACCACAGCACAGTCCAGTGTACATGGCAAAGTACGGTATAACCATATGTGTTGTTGCATTACCCACTACACAGCACCTATGAACACATGGTCACAGCACCCCACTGTAGGCATTAAGCCGATGTAATAGGCATCGTAAAGTATTACTGAAGTCCTCACCCCCACCCAGGGGTGTGAGTGTCCAATGCAAACACCAAATGCAGTGCATATGCACAGCTGTTGTCATAGACAACATGGCCAGCTGTGGACCTTCCCTGCAGCCATCCTGCACATCCCTGGATAATCCCCCCTACTAACACCCCTTTGTGCCCCATGCACACCATGTACCTATCAGCCCCATTCCATTTCTCTTAATGTCTATGAGTACACGTAGGTGACACCCTCTTTCCCCACTATATTGCCAGTATCTGGAACCCCAACCCACATGTAGTATCACAGCTGTCCCACAGGACATATGTAACTAACACATGAAGGAACACCACAAGCACACCTGGAGCAGCACAGGGTCACCACCTTGGGAAACCCTCCCCCCCACCTCACACTCTATACCACTACATCAACTAGTGATACCGACACCTCTTGTCCTGCCTCACATACAAATCCCAACATCCGACATACCTTCCCTATTGCTCCACATCCAATTATACCTACATGTTACTATACAGTTACAATGTCACCCTCACTAGCTACCTACCTACTCCTTAGCTATTCACCTCTACTGTACCACACAGGTATGGAATAACTACACCTACCCCAAATACCTGCATGTAACCTATCCAGACCTGTGAAACAGGAATCCAACCTCACCTTAAACTGACCTTTGTCAACAGTACGACATAACTGATCATGAGCACAGTTAATAGGGGTGGGGGCACACATGAGGGACACATGGTAATTACTGTAATGTAACCCCCCCAGCCCTAACGGATAGGCTGTGCACACCAATATCCAGCACATGCAGTACTTGACAGCAAGACCCACCACAACACAGCTACAATGCTCCAGCAGTTATCCATGTCACCTGTACATGTAAGGCCAATATCTGTAACATATCATGCAGATACGCCATTGTACCGTAGGAAATGTACTATGTTGATGGGTTACACATTACAATGGTACAGATATGCACACACATCCATACATTGATGATCATGTGCAGGTGTATATATATATATATATATATATATATATATATATATAGATATATATATATATACGATATATGGGATATATGAGTACATACATATATACACAGATAAGGGGTATTAGTAGCCATACATGTGTAGCAGTAGTGTGGACATACTGGGTGCAATGTATATGCCCAGCCACAAGCCCTGTAACCTGTACCTGTGACATGTGTGGTGTGGCAACCAGCCCCACAAAGGGGATACTTACATTGCACATATACCCATTCACAATTCAAAGGACATGACATGACACACAGGTATGTATACACAGACAACCTTTATTTGTGTACCATACAATAATGTATGCCATTACTGACAGTACATGGATGTTGATGTATATAACCAGTGATGGATGTAAGGCCCACACATAACAGTCGATGCAGACAGTGCGGATATATATCATACTATGGTGTCCAGGCTAAACCCCTCAATTCATACAACAGTTGACAATGGATTTACCTGCACAATACATAACAGTCAACAATATCAGATGTAGTTCAGCAGCCTCCAATTATACCCTGTAATCAAGGCCTAGGGGGACATTCATTACTTGTGGTGATGTCAATGTATCTGTCACATGTATGGTCCCTGGCCAACAAATGATGTGGGTGTCCACACTATAAGTGGGATGATAGTAGGAATGCTAGCAGTGGTGAATAATAGGCCATTACCTAACAACCCATACCGGCATCACAGCAGGACAAAGGCTGCTGTATATGTGTAGGACAAAGGCAGGAATGCAAGGCCATACCCACAACATTACAGTAACACACCTTGGAACATGCTGGTGCTACAGGATGTGTTGCAACATACCCTTATGCAAGAATACGACATCAGGTACACAAATGGATATAGCCATGTACTGCTAGTACGCAACACACACACTGCCAGTGTAATATCCAACACAGGACCTGTGTGGTGGACAGACAACACATGATAGGCACACCTCTGTCCTGCTAGAGGATGGCCCACACTAGTGAGCTATGCAGACAGACTGCAGTCCAAGGTAAACTAGTATGTACACACACACACACACACACACACACACACACACACACACACACACACACACACACACACACACACACACACACACACACACACACACCCTGTAACACCAGTACTATGCAAAGCATTACACCACTGTACACACAGTCTGCCTGTATGTCCTGATCCTCCTACATATATGTGGCTGCCCTGAATGTGCAGGCTCTCCTGTAAGAGGTATTGCTACCTGCTTTCTTTAACATTGATGCCCACACACAGGAAGGATGTCCATCACACAGGGAATGTACAGGGAATACACCCACATGATGTAGGGATTCATAGTGGGCGGTTGCCATGACAGCGGTAAATGGAAGTTCTACACATGTGTACTCATATTCATATATATATATATAGAGAGAGCTATCTGGATACGTACATGTCTATATCATCCCACAACATGTCCAGGACATGGAGTGTAGCCCTACCCCAGCCCCTATATTCCCAATGTAGTAGTGCAGGGGGATATCTGGTATGTATAGCTGGTATATTAGTAGACATTTGCTACTGTCATTGGGATTGTTGTCACAGACACGGTGTGTGTGGAAGGTGACATCTACTCATAACATGTATGTCATTGGCTACTGACAGACATCCTAAGGTTATCATGGTACAGTACCTGCATATATAGCAGGCTCGACAGCCATGTCACAGCACAGGGTAGGCTACAATTGTGTGACAGTGCATAACCACAACCAATGTGAACACAGCCACAGCCACATATGGTACACTAGCATACTAGTACAGTATATAGACTATCTGTCCTACATCATCTTCATATGTGCCACTCACAGCATGACCCTACATATACTGGGCTGCTACACAGTCCAGTCTGATGGCTGTCTGTTGTATGGGACATGTATGTGTATGGCCCTACACACATGTAAGGTAATATGGTACCATGCAGTGGGGCAGCATGTAACAACAGATAGAAGGGGAGCTAGAACAATGACATCTACCACAGTCTGTACACAGGCCACAGTACATATTAACAATGCACACACTGCCAACATTCACCATCACTACACAGTCCTCAGTACTGTACAAACATCCACAGAATTTCCAGGGTATGGCATTAAGTGTAACTCCTAGTGTACATGACATGTGTAGCACTCTGATATATCACTGGCATGTTATCACATATGTTGACACTATTTATGATGTACAGCACATATGCACCACTTCATGCACGGCATATGTACAAAGGTTGACAGAGGTGTGGCTGACAGCACATACACAGGGCCAGTATAGACATGTTGCTGTGATACCCTCATTAATCTACCATTGTAACGGCATTTGTTGCAACATATGTCCAATGAGGGATATGTAGTCAGTAACTGTCATGGCCTTCACCATCAACAGACTGCAATCCTCACAGTACCTTCTGCATTCCACGGATAGCTGCATCGTGGCTAACACATGACACCAAAGGCACAACACTGCCTAGTCTGCAGATGAGCCTGCAGATGGGGATTCCTGATATACATGGAACTTACATGGCAGGTATTGTGACATGTATGACAGGCATATCCAGACAAACACTGTTAATCCAACATTACTCCACATGCAGTATAGCAGCACTTACAGTTTGTACTCAGGTCAGGCACATCCCCCTCCTGTTTGTTGCCCTCTTCCCAAAGTGTATGTTGTTAGAGGTAAATCCCCAACCCATCTGAAATGCTGTTTGCCAAACGACAGTTCTAGCTCCTGCTCACAGTGACAGACAAGGGCCAACACCACCAGGATGTTCCCAGGGAGTGGAGTGCATTTCTATGCAATTGGCTATGGGAATGTTACCACACCTGTTCCACATGCAATCAGCTAAGGAAGGCCTGCAATATGTGCAGAGGCCATCAGCTGATCATGAGCATCACATTAAATACACATGCTGCTGCCTAAGCAATGCATGTGTGGGCCTCCACATCTGCCAGAGAGGGAATGGGGGAGCCAGACAGAGGTGAATACTTGTCAGGGAGGGGTGGGAGGGTAAAACTGATGCATGTTTGTGTCACACATCTACCAGCACAGGGTATCAAATACCCAACAGCTATGTAGTGCTATCACAGTCCAATGCTGTTATTGGATGCGTCACATGGGTTATCTGGTGGGGAGCACTCAGAACATATATGTGATGGTGAGTGACATCTGCAACAGGGATACGGTATAAATACAGTAGGTTATGTACACATGCCTGTCTGTATGAACAGGGGCCAGCGTCAGCACAGGCACACTCACACAGGGACGCACACACATTAACACACTTGGCAGGGCCAGGAGTGCAACCCGTCACTAGTGAGATTGCCACAACACATCAATGTGCAAGGAACACATGCACCACACAGGTGATACGGAGGTCGTATGGGCAGTGAGTATGAGGGGGGTGTCAGACATAAGGCAGCATGCTTCACTGTGCCCTGAGGGAGTAGTGCATGTGGATGTAGACATACACACAATACAACGCACACACGAACACACAGGCTCCAGTTCAGACATGCATGGGTGTGTGGTGGCCAACAGTGCTAGCAGGCTATACAAGGGTAGGGAATGGGTATACCTTGGCATCAGCCCACATGACAATGGTCTGCATTGTGGCACAGGCCTTTAGCTTCTGCATTTGCCCACACAGTTGGGTATTGCATCCGTCTTCCAGGCACCTGGGTGACCATTGTGCATGGCCAATGCTCTGCATCACTTGCCATGTATGTGTTCCCTAGTCCATGACTTGGATGGTGTCTAGGATGTGCCCACCTCCCACATGCATGTACAGTGACATGTGGAACTGTACCTGGGGTGTCTGGCCCATACTGTGAACACAATTTATCATCAGATGCACCAGTCTTGCCCACGTGTGGCAGGGAGTGGTACTGGTCAGCAGATTTACCCTGCACCCACACTGATAGCATGCTAACAGCATTTCCTGATGTCAGTGTCATCTGTCCATACAGGCCATGTTGTCAGGCATGGTATGTCAGTTGTGAGTCACATGTGAAGGCACATTGGGGTTACTAACTGTGATTGGCAGCCCTTGATGTCACATGTATGGGTATGGCTTTGCGCCCCAGCCTCTCAGCCATTTACATCTGTTATCTCTGTATGGTTGACATTGTGATATATAGTAGGGCCACCATAAATGAAATTAGCAAAACCCCTCAACATTGCCCACAGGTGTCACAGCCTCACAACCACCTCTACACAGGATACGAGATACACACACACACACACACACACACACACACACACACACACACACACACACACACACACACACACACACACACACACCTGTCATGTCTGGGAGTAGAACCCCTACCTAGCTGGTTTATTACACTACAGCACTGCGCAGTTGTATTACGCGCCACGGACATTAATGAAGTTCATCTTCCCCAAAGGTGCATTTCACAATTAATGATATCAGCAGTACTACCAAAGTAGGGCATCTGTAATGTACTGCAAGTGAGTAGCCTATAATGCATTGCTCCATACACAGACACTGAGACACACACATAACATCCAGAACTGGCATGGATGGAGATGGAACACTACCACCATTCTAAATCACACTACAGCAGTACGCAGTTACAGAATGCGCTACGGCAATTATTGGGCTATCAATTTCCCAGAGGTGTACTTCTAGATGAGTGACATCAGCAGCCTTGGCAAAGTAGTGTATTTGTATTGTATGGAGTGTGAGTAGCCTAAAAAGCATTGCTCTCTACTCAGTCAGACACACACACTCACACTAAAACTTGCCAGGGCTGGGGTTCAAACACCTACCTAATCAGTTTATCACACTACAGCAGTACGCTGTTAAAGGGTGTGCCATGGCAATTACAGGGCTATCATCTTCCCAGAGGCATTTTACTGAGTTATAGCTCTCCCAAAGATATAATTCACATTGGATGACCTTAGCAGGTTTGTCATACTACTGATATGGGGAGGGCAGTGTGTGCATGGGCCATACCCCATTAATGTAGGGGTTGACATGCCACATTCGGGCACACACAGGGTCATATGTCACAAGTGCGTGTATACAGCTACTAGATGGATGCTTCCTTGTACAGTCTTGTTGCACAGCTGGCACGTACACCACATATTCTGTCATGCTGACAGGTAATGGTGGCTAGTATCTGCAGTGGGTTATATCCGCACCTCATGTGTTGGGGGCCCTTAGGCTGTGTGCCAAGTTGGGACAGGCCTGCATGGCTCCTTACCACAGTCACCCTCTTCCACACATCTATGCCTGTGTGCCTGTGGCTTATTATAGTGTGTTGTTCTTACATATTTGTCTGCATTCCTATCCACTGTGTGTGCAAGGCAGGAGTGGTGCATACTGACATGTGTTCACACTGAGAACTGCAACTTCCAGATATGTCTGGTCCACTGGTGTTTGCAGACCTGGCCTTCATGTGTTAGTGTGCGAGCATGCCCAGTATGAACTCTCAGTATGTTATTCATTGACATTGCCTTCATTCCTCTAAGTGTGTGAGCATGCCCAGTATGGCCATCTGTGTTGCATGTGTGGACCACGTCCAGGTTGTTTGTACTGCGATGCTGACCTTTTGTTGTACACAAACAGGTAGCATGCTGTGTCTGCAGGGTATCCATCAGTCATTTGCCATTGACTGTTGCTACATTTCTGCATAGCGGGGGGGGGGGTACCTGACTGTTTCTACTGTTCTACACAGGATGGGGGGACACACCTGACTGTTACTCTATGTGTATGTTGGATTGGGGGGGCGCACCTGACACTTGTACACATTTGCAAGGACTGTACTGGTAAGTCAGGTACTCCATTTCAGTCTGTAGTCTTACCTATCCTGCTGGCTAGGGCTTAGCAGTGTAGTACAGATCCTAGCTTTGTTTACCTACATAGTAGTGTCTGACTTCCTAGCCTTCACAACTTACATCCGACTGCCTGGCCTGCTGCAGTCTGTCTGTGTAGGCCTGTGGGAGGGGTTAACCATAGGGCACATTCGGAGGCCATAGTACAGAATTTGTTTGTGTTTGTCTTTACCTGTCCAGCTGGCTAAGACTGTTGCTGGGTATGTGATCTTTCCTGACTGGTATGTGTGGCTCTTATGGACACCCCTGTTGCTCAGGCCATTTCCTGGAGTTGATTTTGTCACCCTGTGTAGTACGGGCTACTGTGGTGACTCTAGTATATGTTACAGATCTCATGCTGCCACTATGGGTGTCTGCCTTGACATCCGGCCACCCAATTTCCTTGCATGTTCACATCCATACCATAGAGACAGGTAAAAACACATTCTACTCCATTTGACAATTGGTAGGTTGATTGACTTACCTTGAGGGTGTGCCGGACTTGAGGATGGTGCTGGAGGGCTGCCTATGTCAGATGCACATAGTACACTCCTTATACATGGTTAGGCACAGGTAGTGTCATGTTTGCCATCCCTTTTACTGTCTGTGCGAGTCAGAGAGAGGTGTCATTCCCTGGGGTCCTACTGTGTCAGTGCATATGCTATGCGTTGCCTCTTTGCCAAGGCCAGGGCATACTGGGCATGCCCCCTTCTGCCTACTGGAGCAGGCTCAGGTTGTTCCTCCTCTGAGTCACTCTGTACCTTTACAGGCCTTGGCACTGGTGGGGGGTTGTGTGGCCTTGCACCATGCTGTTCCTGTTGCAGCTGTTTCCGCAGGATCATATTGTGTAGCATAGCACATACCATTACAATTTGGGTACATGTAGCTGGTGAATACTGCAGAGCTCCACCGGATGTGTCCAGACACTGGAACCATGACTTGAGCATCCCAAACACACACTCTATTATATGTCTGGCCTGTGCGTGTGCATCATCATGGCATTGTCCAGGTGTGTGTGCATTTCTGATGGGTGTCATCAGCCACGGCTCCAGTGGGTACCCAGCATCCCCACTAGGTGACCGTAGGGGGTGTCCACATCAGCAAATCTATGGTACAGCTGTGTCAGTTGCCATATATGTGAATCGTCATGGCTTCCAGGGCAGCCAGCACACACATTCAGTATAATGCCCTGGGCATCACATACGACCTGGCAGTTGATGGAGGGGATGCCCCTGCGGTTGATGTAGACCTTACCCTGCTCACTGGGTGGTGCTTTGATGTGTAAGCATGTGCAGTCTATAGCACCCACTACCCCAGGGTAGTTAGCTATTTGGTGGAAGAGACGCATATTGCAGGTCAACACCTCACGTGTGTTGATGAAATATACGCGCTCACTGGCATGTGCTGACATGGCATCCAGGAACTGGTGGAATACACTGGATGCTGATGCCTGTGAGATGCCCATGTTATCCCCAGCTGTAGTTTGGGAGGTACCTGTGGCTAGTATACCTAGGCCTACACATACCTTGGTATCCACTGGGATGGGTTCCCTTCAGCCAGTGTGGTGTGTCAGGTGTGGCCTGCACAGCTCAACAATTTGCTGTAGGAGGTCTCTGTCCACCCTATAGTGCTCCACTATCTCCAGTTCATTTAGCCCCTGGTAGGCTACCCGTGTCTATATCACATTATCAAAATTTTACTACATCAAATCACAAAAGATCGAACTTTATTGATCAAAGTAGTAAAATATCGAATAACGAAAAAAAAAAACAATAAAAAACTAACTAGCGTAGGTAGTGGGCAAGCCCTTCTGCACCTCCCACACCCCCTCTACTTAAATATACCAACTCTGAGACCGCACTACATTGAGGTAAATGGAAATCTCCCCCTTATGGAGATTTCCATTTACCTGCGTGATGTTCTGACCTTTCGACATTGTCGTGCAGACAATATCGTATTTGATTTTGTCAGCTTACAACAACATGAAGTAGACCCGGTTACCCTGGGCCTGTACACTCTTCTTTGTCTCCTCACTGTGGGTTGTTCGGCAGCATTGACATCCTCACCCCCCTCAGCCTCTTGCACATGTTGTTCTATGTTGCCTGCTGCAGCCCTTCTCATTTTGTAGATTTGGTTTTAAAATTTCCCCACTTGTATACACCGGTGGTGTAGAGTGTGGAAAAACCAGGGGGGTAGATGTTTGCTTGGTTTATAGTGGTTTTCTGGGCTGGGCTGGTCTGCTTCCTATGTGATTAGCTGATTCTGATACATTAAACCTGGCAGCTCAACTAGGTCTCCTTGATTACCTTCCTACTGCTGTTTTCCCTTCCCATTGCCTCCCTGTTTAGGCCCATGTGCACGCCGCGCAAACAGGGTGCTCAAATGTGTACAGAGCTGCTTTTTCCTGGTTTAACTTCCTTTTTCTTCCTGTACAACCCGGTGCATGGTGCGCACACCCACTTACAGTTTGTAAAGAGTGCTAGGCAGGTTTAGACACACCTCTAGCTTAGCTGTGCTACTCTAGGAGCAATCCTGAGCCACAGGTCTCCAATCCACTTACAGTATGCCTGACACACACCCCCATGATGTCACCTATATCCTAGTCTGCCACCCAACTATTTATACTCTTACACTCTTGGGACCTGCCTCACACCCTGGGAAAATCTGGGATTCACTAACCCTTCCCTCATTTGCATAGGATTGCCTGCTAATGCATAGTTACATGTCCCACACTGAGCCTCCCCCCTTAGCAACCATTACGCACTGGCAAGGTTGTCTTCTGACTGCCATTGACTTGCAAGGCAGAATACTGATTTTAGTTAGAATGCTTATTTTAGGTTTATTTTATTAACACCCCCCCCGATCCCGTTTGCGTGTTGCTGCCCTATGCTTAACCAGGCGAGATCGGCGAAGATAAAATTAAAAGTTGTTTATTTTTTTCTTTTACATTTTGCAATTCCAATGGCCTTCTACTTGGACATTGGCATGCTTCCTCAATGATATGCAGCCTTTATTTGGAGCTGTCATAGCTCTATTTTGTAGATTGCTGAACTATACTCGGTTACTAACCAAGTACATTTCTGCACACTGCACTCGTCCTGCACGGTTGGCTGCCAGCTTCTTGGATCACATATTACCCTCATTTGCATGGTTTTCACCTGCAAATGAGGTAATTTGCATAAAGGAGCTCAGTCTGTGCAGGATTAGCCTAAGAGTTCACGTGCACATTCCGGAAGCTCGTTCCTAGATCACATGTTGGCCATATTGCCGAAAATAGCTCTTAAACTAATCCTGCATGCTATAAAGGGCTTTGTAAATCGGGGTATGTCTTAATGCTGTGACAATAACAGAAACATGATTCACAGAGAGCTCATTTGAAAAGTTACCATTTATAATGTTTATAGGATTGAGTGGGAGACAGACATGTTGAATGTTGTCGTCGAGAATAAGATCTTTTGAGTTGTAAACACTGAGGTATTTATAGCATTGTCCATAACATAAGGATAGCCTTTCTTCACTTTACCAGAAGGAAAGACAGCACATGTATTGCTAGTGTCATGCCAATGATTTTTCACCCACCTTACTAAACCATCTATTTGTTCATGAAGAGTTAAATGATCTGAAACGTTATACAGAAAAGGGGAAGTTAATGTAATCTGCAAACTTTTTACATTGAATAATCAGATGAATTAGTGAAATCTTGGATCAATTAAATAGCATTGAATCCAGGAACATCTCTTTAGAACATCTCTAATATCTCATTTAGGTGCCGAAAAAAACAATTTCTCACCCTTAGGTTACTATTTATTTATTTATTTATTTGCATTTGTTTTCCAGGGTAGAGCACTGATCTCCATGGACTTTTTTCAGACTCAGCCCGGTGTGGTGTCTGGTTAAGTGACTTGCCCAGAGTCATACAGATAGGCAATGTAAGCTGAAGGAATCAAACCATGCACCAATGGACCACCAGAAACAGCTCATTAACAGCTTCTTAATCATCTAAGCTAACTGCCAGTTCATAGGTACATATTAGTCTATTGATCCACAAGAACATTTAGAAGCCTAGCCATGCATTTCCAAGACATGTGTAGCCTTTGTATTATAAGTATGAATAACCCAGAGCCCTTAAATTTTAAGTATGAGTATCCCAGAGCCTGGACATTTACATGTTACCCATAGCCATAAAGAGCAAAGGTACTAAACCTGGTATGAATTTGAAGTTTCTCATCTATTCATCAAACTTACATTTGAATAGAGTAAGAGACATATTTTGCTTTATGTGGAGAGGAAGACAATTCCAGAGAAGCAGCATTCTCTGTGATAATCATCTAGCCTCCAGCATATTCTGTTTATGTTGCAAAAGAGATTAAGATCCATTAAGTAGATGTTTATGACTCCATTGGACTTTTCAGATGTGCAGTAGGTCTTAAAGGATAGGGTTTGCTGAGAACCTGTAAGTGAGGCAGAGAACCACCTCGGTAACATGTAAGATACCAATAAAGACAACATGGCTTTGAGACACTCAGTAGTGTTTTTGATTTAGACCATTGATTTTCTTGGTGAGAAAGCATGTGGTCATTCAATTTGTGCCAAGTGCTTGGACAGATACATACCAAAGGAGACATTATAGTGGATGACTGGCCTAATAAGTGCTGAATACAATGGAATGTTCTCATCCCTAGATCTGGAAGACATACTCTTACCAATAAGCTACACAATGAGGAAGGACTTTCTTACAATAGTGGATACATGCTGATCAATTGACAGTCCTTTGTTTATATAGGTTCCCAGGTCTTTAACTGCTGGATCAATTTTCAAGGGTGAGTTGTCAATGTGATAGTTATCAGGGATGCCATGCTGGCCAAAGCATACTATTACACATTTTTTGGCATTTACTTTTAAGCCATGATTTTGATACCAGATATGTGTTTGGGAAAGGTCCTCTTGCAGGGTCATGTTGCCTTCTGGAGAGTTTATGATGGCATCAAGTATACAGTCATATCCAAACTTGACATAAACCCTTAACATTAGCTTTGACCTCTGAGAAGTAAATCCCTAAGAGGAGTTCCCTGAAGTCTAAACCTTGGGTTATGTCACTTGTGACAGGACTTTTTTCGAAGGTAGAGCCAGTCATCTTAATTTCCCAAGTTCTTTTAGTGGGCTAATTTGCTGTTCAATAGCTAAGTGAGTTTATTAACTATGTTTCAATGTGGGATGGAGTAGAATGTTTTTGTGAGTTCTAGATATGTGATGTGCACCAATTTTCTCTCATCCCTTGTTTCAGTAACCTTCTCGAAGAAACAGGCTAGGTTAAGTTGGCCGGATCTGCCATTGACAAAATCAAGCTGGCTATGGTCAAGAGTTGGTATGTTGCCTATGTTCTTATTTATTAATTCCATAATGATCTTTTCCTTACGTTTGAGACTGGTCAGACTTATAGGTCTATAATTACCCAACTCCATTGATGCCTCACCTTTGTGCAGGAAAATGATTGTTGCTGTCCTGCACTAATCTAGAACAAAACCTGTTTGGAGGCTGGTACTGAATATCCCTGGGAGGGGGGTTAATGGGTCCTGTTTCAGGAAGCCTGATATGTTATCCAGACCCAGAGAAGCAGAGTTCTTAACCTCAGACAGTGCTTTGAGAACTTGTTCATTGAGATTAGGGGGCAGTGGATGCCAGTTTGTCATTTGAGAATGCGGGTGAGGGAGAGGGGGGTGAAGGTAGAGCTAAATTTATCCCATAGAAAATTGGCAATGTCCTCCTGGTCTGAATATAATTTGCTATTAGCTCTGTGTAGTGCTAAGCATTGTTTCTGAGGTTTCTAACATAGTTAAAGAAGGCTTTGTGGTTGTCATTAGGCCCAGTGGCTACTTTTACCTCATATACAGTTTGGCTTATTTGCTCATGGAGCAGTTTCTTGTTACGTTAGTAAGAGCATTT
Source organism: Protopterus annectens (assembly GCF_019279795.1). NCBI lineage: Eukaryota > Metazoa > Chordata > Ceratodontiformes > Protopteridae > Protopterus > Protopterus annectens. Next base: position 308,910,657 of record NC_056732.1, on the reverse strand, counting down.
TTGGTAACTAGAGAGTTGCATTCATTTTTAAATGCAATGAGTGTTTTTTTTTTCCTTTTCCTGCAGCAATTGTTTATATTTTAGTTCCACTACAGGTATTCATTTTTAAATCTGACATTGCATTCATTTTCAAGAGGGACAGATGTTTGTTATTATTTGCATTTGCATAGAATTTGATAGTAAAGGATTTCACATATACAGAGGTGTTATCAGGTAGGAAAGGGATGTTGAAGTTAGCCACATCATTGCTCAGGTTTAGTAAATTTTTTTAGCATACTCTCTGAATACTGTGCTATTGGAACATGCTTCTCCCATCAGTTTTATGAGAAGTGTGACTGATTTATGGTATGTCTTGGCTAGGGTAGAAGCTAGATCTGATGAGGAACAGAGCTGTCCCACACTGGTGAGAACAAAGTCCAGGATTTTGTTTCCCTTAGTTGGAATATGAACTAAGTGGTCCAGAGAGATTGTACTCATAAAGTCCAAAAATCTGTGTATGCATGTTACGGGATGTATAAGTCTCCAAATTGATGGAGGGCAGTTGAGGTTCCTGAGAAAAATGGTGTTTAGCTGAGTGCAAATTAGTGAAGTATGAAATATGGGCCAGGTGGGTAGTGGGGCTTCTATAATCAGCTATGATGCAATAAAGTGATTTTGTTAATGGCAAGTTGGACATGGAGTAGTTCCAGGTTGCTATCTTCTCAAACAAGTCTGGAAATTAAATTTTGTTTTACTTATATAGAGACACTGCCAGTTTTAGTGTCTTTGTCTAGTGTTGTGGGCCTAAATGTGTGGTAGGCATTTAAAACTGGTACTGATGGGGTGATCTCAATGGTCTTGAACCAAGTCTCTGTGGTGATCCATATATTGGTGCATTCTAAGGTATGGAGTGCCTGTAAATAGTGGAGTTTTTGTTATGGTTTCTAGCGTTGAACAGCAGTACCTTAATGTTACCTTGTAATGGTATCTTAATGTTATTTGAGTTCTGTTTCTGTTGGAATAATTTGAAGCCTGACATTGCCTAAAAAATGCAGTATGGGAGTGGACAAGACTTTTGTCAGTATATGAAAGCCTTGGAGGGATAGGTGCAGGTCATACCTGGATCCCTGATAAGCAGTTAAGACTGTCTACCATCTCTTCCCAAGTTGGGATATATATATATATATATATATATATATATATATATATATATATATATATATATATATATATATATATGTGTGTGTGTGTGTGTGTGTGTGTGTATGTGTATAAAACCCCCTCTCAATGACACCAGAATCTAAGCCAATTATTGAAGTGAATAATTGTGGCAAAAATTAATTAATGTAAAACGCTGCTCAAGGTTAGTTTCCTGCCTGCCTCAGACACATATTCAGAGTTCCATAATATCTCTTTTCATATAGTCCAGGGAGGTACATCTCAGGACATTTACTCCCACATGTACTATGACTGTGCACTGTACTTGAGTGCATGCGTGACATGGCAAATTCTGGACCCGACAGTCAGTTGTCTGTGACCCTGTCTTTGCTCAGACTGTTAAGTGGTGCATCAGTGTGTCTCACTATGGAATTATCTGTAATTAGGATGTTGTATTGTGTGGAGGTTTGCCTTGTGGACTTAAGAGCTGAGACACTGTGAGTTATGCATGCATATTTCATGGTGTGTAATGCTGAGATGAGTATTTGTGAGGTTGCTGAGGGTACTTGTTTTTTAGGTTACATTAGGAGATCTTTGTGTTTCAGGAGGTTACTTCTAAGAGCCTCAGCATATGTAGGTCAATGTGTTTGGCCTGTATTGTATGTAATAGTACAGTGTGGTGCCGTGTATTACTGACAACCTGTTTGGCATTTGTAGCGACTGTATATGAGAGTTTTGACTCCACACACAATATAAGTCAACACAAGAAGAGCAATGTACCTCCTTCCCTTAAGCCCGCTATCAATCCATCTGGTCATATAAAGATTTTTGCATATTTTTTTTTTAAACTGCATAATCCCACCATGTAGAATGCTATTAAAACCTTTCCAAAACATAAGTCCAGATAGATTGAATTAGTTGACATTTGTAAGTCTAAAGAATCAATCACATTGTTATAAAACAGCAGTAAATGTGTTTGCTTGGGATTTAACAGCTGTGGAACCATGTTGTTATAAATCAAGTAAATCAATTAAGTGCTCTGAAAAAAGTTGCAATATTATCCTCTCAAAAAACTTCCCAATTATTCTTGCCACACTAACATGTATTTAATTTCCTAGACACAATTTGTCACCATACTTATTAACAATTTAACCACTACTGCCTTCTCCACACCTCAGGAAAAATAGTGTATAGTAAGATTTGGAACCACTCTATTGTTAATAGCATCTGTACGTTTTTGATGTGCAAGTAACACTATAAATTTCTTGTAAATTTGGTGGAAAATAAGGGAAATGGAAGATGGAGGGGTAAATACTTTGTTTAGAATATTATCTGTTTTGGACGGTTCACTAATCTCTTAATTGTTAAATGTAATTGAAATAATATACTTGAAGTCATTGCCCACTTCCCTTTCAAAAGAATACTTGGAGATGGTAATATTTAGTTAGGGATGCATAGGCAGTTTCTTTCCTTCTTTGGACATCAGGGGATTCCCTACAGTGCCTTTCAGTAACAGAAGGATTCAACAGATAGAATCTGGTCAATCGCACTTTAGCCAACTTAATTTTGGTCATATGTAGTTGACATTGTATAAAGCAAAACGTCAGTAGGTCAAGAAGTTAAATGTGGGGGTGTGGCCAAGATGGTGACAGGCTAGCAGCTAAGTTTCTCAGCTCTGTTATTTGAGTTATATTTTTGACAGGAATTTTTAAGATTTTCATATTGTAGACTATTCAACTTTGACAACTATCTTCTTTCCAAGATTTTGGAAGATTACACTTGAAATATATATTTTCAAATGTTTAATTCCTGTCAACAGTCAAACAGAAAAGGTTCTATCTATTCTTCAGAATATGTTACTCCAAAACTACCTCACAGGACTTGTCATTAAAGAACGAATTACAGCCACTTCTTACTAGTATTCAAGTCCTCTTGATAAAATTAGATAAAATGAACAATAAACTAGATAACTTCAAAGAGAAATACACAAAATAAATGGAATAGCTACATGAAATAATAATGCAACAGAAGACTGACATCTCCAACATAGAGGAGGTACTAAATGATATAGGAGGAAGAGTTTCAGAAGAAGACTATAACATTAACTTTTTATTTAAAGCAAAATACTTCTTTTCTAAATAACATAGATGATCTTGAAAACTGATCAAGAGGAACAATATATGCATTTATGGATGACCTGAAAAAATAGAAGGTGACCATATTGTTAATTTCCTCACTTCTTGGCTCCCTAAGACTTTAAATTTACTATAGTCTGTATCATATGGCATCAAAAGAGCTCACAGGTCACTCATGGTTCCTTCATCATCAAAAAAAGTAAATACAAATCCAAGATCCATAACTGTAAGATTTATTTTCCAGCCAAGATAAGGAACTGGTATTAAAAACTGCTTGGTCAAATTCACTGCTTAAATTCAATGACAGTACAATAAGGTTTGACAATGACTACTCTTCATCAGTGATTTTGAAAAGAAAAGAGTTTCTTCCTTTGATAAATAACTGAAAAAGAGGCAAATTGAAGTGCACTTACTATTTCCAGCTAGATTTAAAGTCTTTCTTATAGAAGGTATTAAAACTTTTGAAACACTGGAGTTAGTGATATTTTTCTTAAAATCCAACAATATCTTGGAGCAAACAGAAGAAATGGATTGCAGCAACAGTTCATTGAAACACAGGCAGAAAAGAATGGATGGAAAACTACTGACAAGAAGAAAAAAACTAAAGGACAAATAAATATCTTTCATTTACTTTTCACTTTGATTCAATTGGCTTATAACTGTATATTCTTGATATAATTTGTTATTCTACAACAATAAGTTATATCTGATGCAGGCAAGAAAAAATACTTATGCTTAAGCACAAAAGTAAGATAAATTGATTTATATTTTATATAATTTTGTAACACTATAAATATTAATTAATATTTGCTTAGACATTATTTGAAAGCATTCTATTATTAATAAGCACAATTTAAATAATTATTTATTTTTCTTCTGTCTTCTTTTCTTTTCTTTTTCTATCTTTCTGAGTGGGTTTTATGACTCTGCTTCTCTTTAATATAATAAAAGATATGCTTTGCAAAATGTTTCTTTTTCATTTAGTATTACATTGGTGGTATGGAGATTTTTTTCAGCTTTATGAGATCTCGGGTGCCTGATTGTGTCTGATTGTGTGTTGGGTTCTTGTGCTGTGTGTGCACTGGTTCAGTGGAGCCTTGGGTGAAATGGAATTTCTTTTGTTTTGTTTCTTTGATTTTTTCTGATTGGGGTTGCTGGGTTTCTGTAGAGGTGATGGCTGGGATAGTGTTTTTCTTGTGTGTGTGTGTGTGTGTGTGTGTGTGTGTGTGTGTGTGTGTGTGTGTGTGCGTGTGTGTGCGTGTGTGTGCGTGTGTGTGCGTGTGTGTGCGTGTGTGTGTGTGTGTGTGTGTGTGTGAGGGGTTCCACTCAAGACATTGTCTTGTATGGTTTGGTTTTCCTTGCTTGGTTCTAGTGAGTGAACTGTTTTTTCTTTAAAAAATAAAACTGAGCTCAATCTATATTTTGAGCTGTTTGGATTGTGTACTTACTTAAATCATCTCTTTGTTTCCCACTGAAGTCTCGAGCTGAATGGTGTTTTTTTTCTTTCTTTTTTCCTTTGTTGTGCCACCTCTGATGTGTAGATTCTCTTCCAAATGTGTGGACTGCTGTGAAGAAACCAGGATACCACAGTAATGACATTGAGTATAGGATCAAAGGTTATACAAATGCGGATCCTGTAATAGTATTATTTGATGTGATATTTACCCCTTTAAAAAAAATAACTTATGAAACAAAATTGCTGAAGCTGCGAATGGTAGAGGAGTAGAATTCAAAGGTCAAGACATTTTTTTTCTTTCAATAAAAAGTATGAAGATGATGATGTACACTTAGACTGTATGATATAAATTTAATGAGGGACAGGCAGAATTTGGACTCATGGTCTCAGCTGTCCAGATTTGTGCAGATTGCCCAGATTTTTGACTCATATATATTTTTTTCTGTTCTTCATAAAGTTTGTCATTTTCTGGATTTTTGTTCCAAATTAGTGAGGATTGACTTTACTAGGTGATGTTGGGCATTTGGGTTTCAAACTTTATGTACTTCAGAAAATGCATGATAACATAATACCTTTTATTTTAGCAACTTTCTAAGTTTGAGAGAGCAATATTTAAAATGTGTCCATATTTTTGGGACTTTGTCCACCATTACTTTTGACTTTGTCCAGGTTTTTTGAGCTGTGAGGTTGAGAGGTATGGTTATGGTGGATAAAGAATTTGGGCATCTCACAACCAATGAGTAGAGTTGTTAAACTAAATCTTTGATTGTTCGAGGTGTCTAAATTTTGTTTTGGAGGAGACAGGGTTTCTTTTTTTGCTTAAAGTGTATAACATAGGAAAAGTCTGGGGACTCCTCAATGGCTTGAGGGAGGATAGGGAAATAAAACTGCATACGGGTATATGGCTGTAGTGGTATCCATTCATATTTGTATCAGATGTAACTTGGAAAACAAAAATGAAGATGTAGAGTTTCAGTAGTATAATGCTCCTGTTAATAAAATGACAGAGGGAAGAAGATATCAGAAGCAGTGGTATTCTGGAACAAAAGACAATAATATAAGAGCTTTTGCTAACTCAGGGGGAAATAAAAACATGTTTTGGACAGAGGAGACATAAGCACAAAAGATGTTTTCCAGGGACATTGTGGGAAGAAAACACAATTCAAATATGTGTGCAACAATCATAATTACAGGCATATATAGATAAAGTTCTTGCATGGTTTCCACCGTATCTAATAATCATGCATTCTGGATGAACACAAGTTAGAAAAATAGAATAGCAATGCACACATTGTACAATGAGCAGACATCACTCATTTTGACTCTATCTCCCCAAATATTCAAAACAAAATGTATGGATTGGTTTTGATGGGTAATAGCTTTGTTTTATAATTACTTTAATGAAAGGAAACAGAATGAATGAACCCCTTAGTGTGCGAGATCTAAAATAAACAAGAGATTAATGGCACAGATCTTTATCCTTAAGTCTTAAAATGTACACTGATCATCAGCTACTTGACTAGTGAATCCAGATTCTGCTTCATAATATATGTGAAAAAAGTATTTTTAAACTGAAAGGTATTAATGGAAATTATACTGTTTGGTTTCATGAATCTAGTTTCTTAGCCTTACTTAGGATGTCATCTTTTTATTTACTGGTTCATTTATCAAATATTTTATTGATGTTTTTGGCTGTTAAAAACATAGATTTTGATTGCTGAATGGGATTCATGCTGCACATATTTATTACTTAGTAAAGATACACCAGTTTTCTTCTTTTTTTGTTGCATTTATATCATTTTATGTATATACATGCACATACAAACCCATATAATTTCAGTTAGTAATATGAAAGATTATAAGCACATATTTTAATATATTTTTATAATTGTGTTATACAGGATTTGAAAGTGGTTACAACATTTAATAAAATACTGATTGTTTGAGTATTAAAACTAATTAGAGTAAATAGATCCATATTATGTACAATTATTTTCAATTACAAATTCTTGGGACATAAATATGAAGTAATAAGAAGTATACATAATTCAAACATAAATATCTGTTAAGTAACTTTCTGATTAGAGCTCATTCATTCTCAAATAGCTAGAGAGGGGGTTTGACTTTGGAAGAGACTTTAGAGGGAATGTCTGAATAGAGATGCTGTTCAAGCATGGGTTCTTAAACCTCCAAGACTGTATGGTTTATTTTTTATTTAAATGTTTAATACTTCAGTGTTTAACTGCTTATAAATTGATGTCTACAAATATTAATGACATCAGTTTGATTGATAAGCATATACATTTTTTCACTTATATTTTTCTCTTTTTTCTATATTATTAAGAATATATGGCTAATTATACTTCTAATGATAAATTATATATGAAGTATATATCTGTCAATGTTAATGGCTTGAATAACAGCTGTGAAAGAGGAAGTCTAAGCAAATATATAAAAATGTTTAATGCTCAAGTGGTATTTTTACAGGATACACATTTATTACAAGAAGACATTAATGCACTTACTACTAATAACTATTCAGTACTGGTTAATTGACATTATAAGCAAAAAAAGGTGGGGTGGCAATTCTATGGAAAAATTATGTATTAATGCCTAACATCATAAATTTATACAATGATAGATCTGGGATGTTCGGTATGGTATATTTGGAAATAAATGAGAAAGTATACATCCTGAGTAATTTTTACTGGATTCCTGGGTTAGGAGTTAAAGTGGTCAAACATCAGTTTGAAGAGATTATGCATCATTCTAAAGAGAGTATAATTTTAGCTGGAGACTTTAATTTGATATTGAATTATTCTGTTACTAACACAAAAACAAGTGTAGGAAACCAACGCCATCTAAGGTTTTAATAGCTTTTATAGATATATTTAATATTAAGAACATAAATGAATATGCACAGGCAAATTCATTATTTTTGCACATTATTCACATTGACATGGTACTCAGTTTAGAATACATAGAGTTTATATTTCAAGTGATATAACTGGAAATTTAGATAACGTTAAAGTGGTCACATGCCCTTTATCTGATCATAATGCAATTACTTTTGAAAATGTATGCAAAACAATGTGCTTCTATTACTAGAATTGCATCATTTATAACTAACTTGAAAAGATTTTAAGGAATTTTATAATAAGGAAATTCAATCCTTTATAAATATAAATCTAGTTGAGGATATATCAGAGGTATATGTGTGTGATTCTTTAAAATAATAAATATATGGCAAAGTTCTATCCTGGTATATTAATAAAAACAATGGAATAAAGAAATATTAGATCTACAAATGAAAATGGATGAATTAAAATTAGATATCCAAAAGGCTAACAAAATCTTAGCAAAATAACTTGATGAGAATAATAAAAACTATTTAGAAACTGTACATCATAAAACTATGACTAATTTAGAGAAGATTAAAATGAGTTCTTATTCTATGACTCATAAAAACCAACATACAATAGCAAATAGAATGAAGAAAAATTATTAATTCTAACCAGATAAAAGAAGTTTATATTCCTGGAACTATGAAAAAGGTTTCAAATTTAGAAGGCATTTTATAGGCCTTTAAAATTTAATTCAATATATGGTCCAGTAAAAGAACCACAAAGTATAATAACACTTTTTATGAAACATATTAAAAACAAGTTAATAGAAGATCAGATAAAACTAACAGATAAATCAATTTTAATGTCAGAACTAAAATCTCACATGAATAAATTAAAATTAAGCAAAGCTTCTAGAATCAACTATATCATTCCAGAGATGTATAAACTATTGCCTAAGGAAGCATTGTCAATACTGTTAAGAGTCTTTACATTAACTAAAGAAACAAAAAAATATTTCCCATTCATGGAAATATATATTAATTTCTCCAATTCTAAAGTCGGATAAAAATGGAGAAGAATGCTCATCTTATAGACCAATATCATTATTAAATGTTGATTATAAGATTTTTATGGCCATACACGCTAACAAAATTAAACAGTTTCTACCTTTCCTGATTGGTGAAGATCAAATTGGCTTCATACTGAACAGAAACACATATGATAATATTAAAAGAGTAGTTACAATAATTGACTCTGCTAATATTACAAAAGAAGTTTGACTGTAGTAAGTCTAGACATAAATAGTGTCTTTGACTCAGTACACTGTGATTATTTACTGCTGGCCTTGGAAGCATATGTTTTTTCACAAGATTTTATAAGGCTAATTAGATTGCTATATAAAAATTCTTTGGCTTATATAAAGAAAGAATCATACAGATCTAGATCAATTACAATTACTAAGTGTACTAAACAAAGATGTCTTTTGTCTCTGTTATTATTGGCTCTGATCATAGAACCATTTGTAAATTGCATCAGATTGAATGTAAATATGAAAGGTATTCACTTTAGTAAACATTTAATACTGAAAATTCAGTTGTTTGCGGATGATATTCTATTAACTCTAAATGATTATAGTTGGTCATTACAAGCTTTATTTGAGACAATGGAACTTTTCCAAAAGATTTCTGGCCTTAAACTTAATGATAATAAAACTAAAATATTACTTATAAATTGTAATAAGAAAAACATGGATAAGAAGTTTTATAAATATATAGTTCTAAATAAAATTAAGTATCTGGGAATTACATTATCAATTGATATTTAATGAAACATTAATAATTAATTGCACCAATATTTAAAAAAAATTAAATACCTTTTGTAGATCAGAGTGTATGTGCTTTGTCTTTAAAAAGCATATCAAGGACTGAACATGCACATATAAATACCAGGCACTTCCTATTCCCAGTGCCATTTTGAGAGTGTAGCCAGAGAGTGAGCATGGATGATTGCAGTAGTTATTTTGTATATAAGTTGCTTAAGTTAAAGTCAGTAAACTCCATTCGTGATGTGTTTGTATATAATAAAGCTGCTTAAACAGAACCCATAAAGACTTTTCTACTGTGTCCAAAATAGGAGAGTGACATGGTGTCAGAACTGGGATCACAGAGAATAATATTCAGAGCCATGAGGTGCAGAGATGACAGTGAAATAAAACTGAGAGGAAACAAGCAAGAAAAAGAGCCAGAAAAGAATCAAAGGTAATGAGAATTTCCACTAACTGCTTATTTTATAAAAGAGATGAAACGGAGCATTAGAAGAGCACAAACTGCATTATTAAACTAACTAAGGGAAATGTTTAAAATTAAGATATTTGCCAAATGATTATCAGAAAAGTAAAATGAGCATGTTTAAAAGTAAAATGAGTATGTTTGAAGCAAGCAAGTATGTTTAAGGCAAAATGAGCATGTTTAAAGCAAAACAGTCATGTTTACAGTAAAACGAGCACAAGAAAAGTACACCCAGCATGAAAAGAGATTAAATGAGCAAAATGAATATAATCAGGGCAAAAAGGGCACATTAAGTGTAAATAAAGCAAGGCAACTGCATGTGTTTTGGCAAAGTGCTGTGTTTTGGAATAACTACGACTTAGTATTGTATCAAGGGCATAACTAGAGTTATTCAAAGTATCGCAAAGTATACAAAAGTGCTTACAGTATGTACTTATTGCTGTGGATGTATTCTGAAGAGTTTATTTGTGAACAAAGTGCAACTATTTCATGAAGTATAGTCAGACTATAGCCATTTTGAAAAGTTTCTTGTGCTGGGTGTGTCTATTCACAAAGTGTTGCCATTACAGAGTGTTTCTTGCACTGCAAAGAATTGCCTAGCAAGGTACCGCCATTTTGGGGAAATTTCAGTGTGCTGTGTGCAGTTTATTTGCAAAGTGGAATTACTTCAAAATGTTATTGACTTTGAGCTTCTCTTGCCGTGTTCATTCATATTCTGCAGTTATTTGATATGTTTCTTACACTGAGGTGATTTTTTGCAATACAGTAATTTCAAGAATGTTACAGTGTCTGAGAGACTTACTTTGCAAAGTTCAGTTACACAGAGGCTTCTTATGCTATTGGGCAAAGTTACAAATACAGGCATAAATTCTAGCATATGTGTACGTGTATGAGTTCATGTTTATTTACAAAACCTTTCACTGGTATGTGTTAATATGGCAGATAGATTTTGAAAGCCCTTATCACTTGTATTTGATCAGAATATTGCAGAGAATCAGAGAATATTTGAGCAAGAGTACAATATTTTTATGCAAGCAGCTTATTCATATAAAGATGCATGCACCAGGGCATTCATTTTGTTAAACTTAGCTAGAGCATTCATTTGTGCATGCACCAGCAGTATATGAAGGAGAAGGTGAAAACTGTCATATTGTTGTACCGGCTGAATCAAGGGGAAGACCCCGAGTGTTTGAAGCACAAGTTCAGAGAAATGTGCAAACCACAGACAAATATTACATTAGTTTTACATGAGAGATCAGAAACCAGGGGAAACTTTTGCAACTTATATAAATGACCTGAGAAACAAAGCCAAAATGTGTTGGTTTAGTGACTTGAAAAGATAAGTTAATAAAGGACATGGTCATGTGTGGTATTAATAGTGCTGCTCTGAGAAAGATTTTGCTTCATGACAGTGATTTAATATTGAGTAAAGCCATTGTGATTTGTCAAATCCATGAAGTGACAAAAAACACACAAGTATGCTTGCAAGTGACAAGAGCATGGTTTCAGCAGGCTCCAGAGCAAATGTAGATAGCATGCAACACATGGCAAACAGAAGTAGGCCTAAGCACATGGCAGCCACAGCCCCTGCTGGCTCATGAGGGACACCACATAGCTCTCCAGCAGGTTCAGATAAGGAGCATGCTCAGTGCAGTACAAGTGTGAATCAGCAAAACCCAAGTCCAGCTTTATTGTTAACTGTCGCTATTGTGGTGCAAATCATGATTGTAAAAGAGAAAAATGCTTAGCATTTGGTCAGCAATGTCACAAGTGTAAAAAATGAAACAATTTTCAAAAGTTTTGCAAATCAAGTAAACCTCACACAGTTGTAAGGAAAGGTTACACAAAAAAGCAAGTTGATCAAGTAGAGCCGTAGCAGTCAACTTTTTATATAGATGGTGTATCAGTAATTGGTGTGAGAGTTGATACAGTGAATTTATTGGCAAAGAGTGAAGGATTTTGTACAGTCTGGATCAATGGTAAATCCACAGAGCTTAAAGTAGACACTGGTTCAAAGTGTAATGTTATATCAGCAGACACATTTGCTAATATGAGAACTAATGAACAACTTAATGTGCCCAGTAATGCGAAACATGTTGCGTATGGAGGTGAAGAAATTCAAACCAGAGGATCGGTGATGCTTTCATGTTATTTGGCAAACACTTGTTATTCTATGTTGTCTGAAGACCAGTACAGTCTTTATTGGGTCTCAAAGACAGTTTGAGAATTAATCTGCTTTCTTTTACCAAAGAAGTTCATCACATAAGTGCATATCCTATTTCTAATTTTTCTGAAGCCATTTTCTCAGAGTATGCTGATGTTTTTGATGACAGGTTGGGCAAACTTCCAGTTGTATATTCCATGAAGATAGACCCAGAGGTCACTCCAGTAGTCAGACCAGCAATAAGAGTTCCAATAGCTATGCAGGATAAAGTTAAAGCTCGGATTGATAAAATGGTACAGCAAGGTGTAACTTGTCCAGTTATGGAACAAACTGAATGGGTGTCATCTATGGTAGCAGCTCACAAGAAAGGCTCAGATGAAATCAGAATATATATTGACCCAAGAGATTTGAACAAAGCATTGAAGAGACCATATCATCTATTGCACATAGTTGAAAAGGTCGCAGCCCTAATAATGAATGCAACTGTTTTTTCTGTCTTGGATGCAAAAAGTTAATTTTGGCAAGTGATGCTTGATCACAAATCCTCATTACTAACCACTTTTGGTACCCTGTTTGGTAGATACGGATTCCTAAGGATACCATTTGGAATAAATTCTGCAAGTGAAGTCTTCCAGTGTGCAATGGAGCAAATTTTTTCGGGTTATCCTTGTGCCATAATAGTAGATGATTTATTAGTTGGAGGCAGTGGCGAAGCAGAGCATGACAGAAACCTAAAGAGAGTTCTAGACAGAGTACATGAAGTAAACTTGAAGCTCAATCCTCTGAAGTGCAAATTCAGACTACCTGAAGTTATATATGTAGGTCATTTATTTACCAGTACTGGCTTGATACCAGACCCAACCAAGCAAGCACCTATTCTTGAGATGTCAACACCAGACAATATTCAAGCTCTACAGTGTTCGCTAGGCATGGTCAACTATTTAGGCAAGTTTATACCAGACTTCAGTGAGTTGACAGCACCTTTAAGAGAGCTGACATGCAAAAGTGTTGCATGGTCATGGTTAGAACAGCACCAGAAGGCATTTGAAGACCTTGAGCAGAAAACTGACACCTCACCTACACTGATATACTATGATGTAAATAAACCAGTCACACTTTCTGGTGATGCTTCAAAAGTTGGTCTTGCCACAGTTATACTTCAAGAGGGCAGACCAGTGGCCTATGCATCTAGAACACTTACCCAAACTGAAATGCAATATGCTCAAATTGAGAAATAACTTTTGGCAATAGTATTTGTATGCTCCAAGTTTCATGATTATATTTATGGTCAAGCTATTCAGATTGAAACTGACCACCAACTTCTAGTCACTATTCTAAAGAAGCCTATGCATTCAGCTCCAGTGTGATTGCAAAGAATGATGCTCAAATTGCAAAATGACAACTTCAAAATTGTCTATATGAAAGGCAAACTACTCTATCTGGCTGATACCTTATCCAGATCACCCAGAAATATGATGGATCAGCTTGACAAAGAGAATTTTGACTTTGATGTGATGGCAGTGCATAATTATTTTACCACTAGGCTTGATGAGTTGAGAAATCACACAAAGACTGATCCAGTTTTGCAAAAGCTCAATCACTACATTAATGTTGAATGGCCATCAAAGCAATCTAGTGTACCACCTGAAGTTCAAACCTATTTTCCTTACAGAGTTGAAATGTTGATGGAAGATGGCATTATTTTCAAAGGTCCTAAAATTGTTGTTCCTACATCCTTACAACAAGAATATATCCAGATTTTGCATCGTGGTCACCCAGGTTCCATATCCACTAAGAGAAGAGTGAGAGGATTAGTATTTTGGCCTTCATTACTGAAAGATATTAATAAAGTACTTTCTTCTTGTTCGGTATGCAGTAGTACTAGACCGCATTTGCAAAGAGAACCACTGCAGCTAAGTCAAGTTCCTGAACTACCCTGGCCAACAGTAGCCACTGATATCTTCGAGTGGGACAATCAACACTACTTAGTATTGGTAGACTCTTATTCAAATTGGTTTGAGATTGGCTTACTGTCTAATCTAACATCCACTACTGTTATTACTAAGTTGAAACAGCATTTCTCAGTCCATGGTAGTCCACACAAAGTTCTTTCTGCCAATGGTACTCAATTTACTAGTCAATTGTTTCAGTAATTTGCAAGAGAATGGGACTTTGTACATGTCACTAGCAGTCCTGAATATCCACAGTCAAATGGGCTAGCTGAACGTGGAGTGCAGAGTGCAAAGCAATTACTTGAATGGTCAATGTATGACAATACCAATGTCTTTTTGAATTTACTTAATCTCAGAAACATACCCTGTCATGATATTCTTGGCTCACCTGCTCAAAGACTTCTATCCTAACAAACCAGAATGATGCTACCTATTAGTTCCAGTTTATTGAGGCCTAAAGCTAAGAACAATAGAACCATCAAGGCTCAATTATTCAAGAAGCATTCTATCCAGAAGTCCAGTTATGATAAATTGAGCAGATTTCTTTGCCCATTAAGAGAAGGAGAGACAGTGAGAATGCAAACAGCAAAAGGTTTTGACCCGATCGGTTAAGTTACAGATATATGTGCTGAGCCGAGATCCTATCTTGTAGAATCTGAGGATGTGGAGTACAGGAGAAATCACAGATATCTGCTTCCTGTACCAGAATCATCATCGCAGCATTGTTCCTATGATACTATGATACAGACTCTAGATCTCAAAGCAAACCAAATATTGTTCCATTCCTAGAGTGTGTTTCAACCTCTGATTCCATTCCTAAAGATGTTCCAAATACTTCCAAGATTGAACATTCTGTTGAGACAGTTCCAGCTGCTAAACCCAATTCCCAGTTTTATGTCACATGATATGTTTGAATATCTAGGCCCAGTGTGAAATATGCAGCAACATGGACTTAACTGTATATATGTACCTAGTCTTGTATAAATGCATGACAAAGAACTACCTGTGATATCTGCATGCTAAATAGATTCATAGCATTGCATGATCTATTTCTCAAAGAGGGAGGATGTAGATCAGAGTGTATGCGCTGTGTCTTTAAGAAGCATATCAAGGACTGAACATGCACATATAAATACCAGGCACGTGCTATTCTCAGCGTAATTTTCAGAGTGCAGCCAGAAAGTGAGCATGTATGATTGCAGTAGTTAGTTTGCATATAAGTTACTTAAGTTAAAGTCAGTAAACTCCTATTGTGATGTGTTTATATATAATAAAGCTGCTTGAACAGAAACCACAATGACTCTTCTACTGTTTCCAAAATAGGAGAGTGACACCTTATGAATAGATGGAATACATTTTTTTAAATGGAAGATAGGTTTTCTTAATAAAAATGCTTTTTTTTTCCTTAACATTTTATATCTTATACAAGCTATTTATCTTCCTCTTTCTAAAGAATGCATACATCAATTCAATAAATTGTTAAGTTTTTATGGTATCCCAATAAGCCTAGAATAGTGTTAACTCATCATCTAAAAGATTGGACAGCAAGTGGAATTAGCCTTCCAGATATAGAAATGTATGCTTTATCATCTACTATTAGGACAATAACATTATGCTTAAATTCTTTATATTCTTCTAGGTGGAAACAAATTCATGAACTTATTTGGTTAAAATCAAGTCATTCATTGTCACTTCAATTTAGTAAAATATTTCCAATAATTTTAATTGGATGATAAGGGAATATATTCTGGAGAATAAAAATAAACTTAAAAGTTCTAAATATATAATTAACACATTCAATATATTTAAAAATGATCTGAACAATATCCCAGAATTTAGTGTGTGGTCATTTTATTCTACCCTATAGCTTGTACACAGGATAATATTAATACTTTTGATGTCACTAAAATGACTATACTTAGGGAGAAAATTTTGAAATATTGGCATCAGTTAATGGATTCTGGAAAAGTTCTCTTTATGAAACACATTATGAGTAACTATGATATATATAGTGAAATATGGTTAGTAATACAAGTTTTGAGGCAATATATTATTAAGCTGAAATTAAACTATCAAGGATACTGTCCCTAAATTTATAGAATTTATGATTACTCCAGGAAATCAAACAGTAATAGGAAAATAGTACATATCTAAAATATATAAAGCAATCAAAAATGCTAAATTATATTATAAAAATAATTTTGGGATTATTATAGATCAATAAATAATCAACTTCCCAATGAAAATGATAAGATATTAATACTAATTTCTTCAAAGCAAACTTCTCTTTCATTGCAATGGAAGTTGTCTTGTTGGAAATGTATACATAGAACCTTTATTAGTCTTCATAGCATGAAATTAATGTTTAAGCAAGATATTGGGTGTTGGAGAGGTAAAATAAAATTGAAAGCAATTTGGCAGCATATGTTTTACAATTGTAAATTACTTAAAACATTTTGGGAAAATTTGAATTTTTTTCTGCTGATTGTTTTAATGACAAATTTCAGTTAACAAAAAATTTGATTCTGTTTAATGTTCTAATGCCTAAATGTGTTCCCAGATCAAAATATTCACTTTTATAGAAGTAAAGTAATTACTGTGAACTGGAAAAGTTAGAATTCTCCTTCTTTCAAAGAATTCAAGAACATTGCACTTACTGTATCTCAAGTGAAATTGTTTACTATCAAGACCAGAACTGATAGAATCATTTCATACTACAGCTCCGAGTTAAAAGTTATAGAGATACTTCATAAAACTGATTGTAACATGATGTGAAATAGAATTATATTCTGTAAAACTAACAATTGTTTTTATTCAAAGTAGAAACTTTTGTAAAAAGTTTCATGTTATTTTGACTAATTGTTCTGAAGTTTTTATACTTGTGTGGTTAATTTGATCAAAAAATTCTATTTTTTTCTGTTTTGAATTGTTATATTTAATTTTTATTCATAATAAAAATATATGAAAAAAAAAAGAAGTTAAATGCAAACTGACATACATACAAACATGGTATGACTGCAGATAAGATCTGTTTGACCTGCATAGCTTGACTACTTCTCTGCTGGAAAATCTGTACAGCCTACTTAATCAGCTCCTACTTCACAATAACTATCTTGTATATCTCCATGCATCTGTTATTCATCTAACTCTTTTGATCGTGTAAATTTCCCATGAAGGCTATCCCATCTATTAGCTACCCAGTATGTGAAACAGAATTCTGCACATGACTCACTGTATCGTAGTGAACTGTTATACTTGTCCTGAGATTATTTGAGATGAACCAGCATTTTTCTATACTTTTATACCTGTGTATCATTATATTTAACTCCCTTTTATGATATTTTTGGCATAAACAAACATATTTATCATTCATATTATTTCAATCTGTGCATAATTTTCATTACTTATTACAATATCTAACTTTTT
This sequence comes from Protopterus annectens, assembly GCF_019279795.1. Taxonomy (NCBI): domain Eukaryota; kingdom Metazoa; phylum Chordata; order Ceratodontiformes; family Protopteridae; genus Protopterus; species Protopterus annectens. The sequence continues at coordinate 308,893,253 of NC_056732.1, read as the reverse complement.
CTAGTCCAGACCAAGGATGAAATTGTTCCACTTTATCTTTGGCTCATACAAGGCTACTAAGCTTACCACAGGGCCCTTACAAACCTAGCCAAGTTCAACCAATGTTCCCAAGATTGTCTAGTTCAAGCAAACACTAAAATCAGCACCTATTGCCCCTGTCCAAGACAGATGCAGGTGGAACCCCCAGGGTGAATTTCCAATTACCCGTCCAATCATCTAAATTGCACTTAAATAAGGCCAATAAATGGCTTTGTTTAACATGAATAGGAAGCTTGTTCCAAATAGGGTCAATGAGGGGCTTTGTTTAACATGAATAGGAAGCTTGTTCCAAAGGTAGAGCAACCTCTGTGAGGCAAATCTGTCTCTCCAGCAAGTTTTGTTGATGTCACATACCAGGTTATAGTCCTTTGAGCAAGTGACCAGTGTGCCATTTGACTTGCAAATGTGCAGAATTTACATCAAAGCTGGGTCAGAGATTGCTCTATATGCAAGTCACAGGTCACCTCTGAGCAGTCTGTATGACACAGAGTAAAGTGACAATGATTTCAGTCTCTCCACATAAGACAGATTTTTGAAGACCCTGAATTTTCTTTGTAAGCACACTTTGTGGTCTCTCCAATTGCTGCAGATGTTTGGAAAGGAACATACCAAAGGGGGTATTGTACTCTATTATTGGTCTGATGAGGGAAGAGAATGGGGGGGTTATAACTTCTTTTTTTCTGGAGGCAATGCCCTTACTTATAAGATGAGCAATATAAAATGCCATCCTTACCACTGTGGAAAGATCATGATCGAAGTTAAGGTTGCTGTCAACCTGTGTGCCCAGATATCTCACCACTGACTGTATGCTTAGGGTATTGCTATTGATGTGGTAGTTTTATCCTTGTCTAATTAAACTGTTAGCAAATGGAATCATGAATAATAACTAAACGACACCCAAGCCATCAAATTTCCATCTTCAGAATGTGTTTTCCACTTTCTAAACATTTCGTTTTCCTAAAAATGGTACTGTTTTAATATTGTGGGAGATCTTACTAAATTTCAAAGAGGTGCTATGTTTTCTACTCTGTCTTCCTTCCATTTTCTGGGTTATACACAGAAAGATATTTGTGTTACTGTCTGTATCATGCACGGTTATGTAATTTTAATGGCAAAGTTCTAAGTACAGTGATAAGCATGCCATGTGGTACGCACTTGTAGCTACAGAAGTCCACTGGAGTATGTACTTTAAGACCCTATCTCCTGAGTCTCTGTGTTATTTATTAAGCCTCTTGACATTATATACGTGCATACATACATACATATATACATACAAATATTTCAAGCATGGGTGTTAATGCCCTTCTAGCCTGTCAGTATAATAAAACACTTGTTCCCATAATAAGTGTACAGACTGTTTTAAAAATATCTAAACTAGTACTTGCTTTAATGTAATTTGGTAGCCTCTTCCACACATCATCTGCTGTCTCAGAGAACCAATTGGCACACTTCTCATTTGAATTGAATCTTTTACATATGTTGTCTGATAATTCTCTAGTACTTTTGATAACCCCAAACATTCCCAGAGATAGTTCCCTCTAAATACCCGGTATATCTGAATAAGCTCTCCTCTTAGATATCTATAAGAGACACTGTACAAGTTCAGACATTTTAGTCTTTCATAATAACTTACATTTTCATATCCATGGATGCCCTTGGTATATTTCCACTATACTCTTTCCAGTTTACTAATGCTTCTTTTGATATTAGGTTTCCATATTATTATTCTATACTCAAGTTTGGGTCTAATGTAGCTAAGAAACAATGACTTCATTATTTCCGATTTCCTAGACTTTACATATCTTTTTGTACAAGCTATAGTTCTATAACTATCATTACCAATTGGTTGATATGATTAGGAAAAACTCAAAGCTGGATCTACTCATATACACAAGTCTTTAAATGAATCTACAGTTTCAGTCACTGTGTGCTTTACTAAATATTCACCTTTCAATTAAGTCTCCTAAATCCTTTATGCTTATTTTTTTATGTATTTGTCAGCATATTATTCTCCTGTGACCAAATGGTCAATTTAGTCAAGTTCTTTTGCAGACATGCCTTATCTTTAACACATGTAATCAGTTTATCCAGTTTCAGATCATCTGCACTTAGACTGTAGAACACCTCAGATGAAAAGTTTAGATCTGAAAGATACAATCTAAACAAGTAAGGGCCTAGGACAGAGCCCTATGGGACACTCTGACTGTAACCAAGAATTTCACCTGTCCAATTGCTGTATGATGCTTGCCATGTCCTATTTGTAAGCCATGCAGCTATCCATCCATATAGTGTCAGAGAGTGAAGAATGTCTGCACAAACTGAAGAAATACATCTGCAAAAGTGAAGAAATATTCCAACTACACTCTCAGGACTTTGGCTAACAATTGAAAGCTTTGGATGCATAAATTCAATGTTTTCTTGGACTGGCCTGATGGCACAAAGGCATGGCATCTATCTGTAACCACCAACAACTTAGGTTCATGAATAGGTTCAGAACACTAGAGCAGCCAGCTGGGAGAGGCAAGATGAAGTGTCCCATGTCCCATGGCCAGCTTTCCATTCTGAGAGGTTCAAGAGACACTGCTGTCTGTGCAGCTTCGGTGGAAACCAGCAGCATTGTAGGTGGCTTTCATATCAGGGGGAGTGGCAGAACATTCTGAAGTCACATGCCACTCCCCCACTTTAGGAATTCGGGTGGATTCTACTCTCATAAAGGCTTCCAGTGCTGTGTTCCTTATCTCCCCATATGATCCTACACTCCACAAGCACTACTAATGTGTATCAAAATGCTAACTCCCTCAATAGTCTAAGGGCATGCCCACCTATAGGGTTATGCCAGAGGTAGAATGAAAAGGAGCAACTGGGACATAAAAGTTGTGCCAACATGATAACCAGGGGAATAGCCAGAGGGCTAAGTAGGCCAGGTAGAAGGGGCATAAAAAAAGAGATTTGATTTGTCCTTAGTGCATAGCTCTCAACCTTCCATCTCCAAAATGATGAACACTCACCTTCTTAATGTGGAACAAATGGGCAAAATGTGGAACACATACTAATGGCTTACTAACAACTTCAATTAGGAAGGTCATAGAATGGTTAAAGTATGCTGGCTTTACTTATAAAGAAGATCCTTTAATGAATTAATATGATTAATTGCTATTTAAAAAAAATTCCTTACACTGAATGTGTGACAGACTCTTTCAATGTGGAACTTTGAGGAACTTCGAGGAACATGAACTTTTTAAGACCCCAAATGAGGTACGTTCCTCTTAATGAGGTACACTTGAGAGGTATGCCTTAGTGCAAGTGGATATACTGAAGTGTCTGAGAAATTGCAGCCTCTGTGCTGTTAAGGAAAAAATGATAAAGTATTTTAATCTCCTAGAACAGGGAAAAGACAGAATAGCAACTATTAGAGAAAAACTGACTCTTTATTGTAATAAGACTTGTACGAGTCCTACAATTAAGAAAAGACTATGAAAACACAGAGCAGTGAAAGAAAGCTGAATATCATTGTTCTCCTTTAAAGTTATTTTTAGAGGAATGGAAACACCCTGCACCACTCAATGGGGATAAGCTCCCATATTCCTTGAAATTATATATACACCAACTCTGAGTTTGCCATTCTTCAGAAAAAGTAGAATACTCTAACATACAACAATCTCAGCTTTGATATATGGAAGTCTGCTTTTTCACTTATCCGGCCTTGCTGTTCTGGATATAGCACTAAAAAGTCTCAGAATATCAAATGGTTACTGAAAAATTCAGTAATTATTTTCATCTCAGAAATAATGTGTCATTTATTAGAATTCTTTACAGAAGAATAATTCCCACAGAAGCTATAGATAATAACGTTACTGTTCATGGCTCATTTTGCTGAAACAGTGATATAGTCCCTCTGCTGAGTAATTTCTGATTTTCTCCAAGAGATTTTCAACTTCTGTTGTCTTTACTGCCCTGAAGCAAATGGTAGGTGGTTCAGACGTTTGTTGTGGAGAGTTTATATAATGCATTAGCATTTTGGATACTTGTGAAAATTCCTTGTGGAACACAAGGGATAAAAGGGCCTCCTATAGAGCAATTTATCATATCATTTTAATGAAGTCTTTAATAGGTATCTGTCCAGTTATCTGACTGACTAGATACCAAAACATAAAAGCTTGGGTAGATTGAAGGTGGATGGCTTTGTGTCACCTACTCGATGTTTTAGCTAGGTTTCTTAAATGGATGGATTTATTCCTTTTTCTGTATTTGAAAAACGTTTCCATTGCTGCTAGGCTACATCCTTTATTTTAAATAAGGTTTTCAATACATTTGTTATGCTGAGATTTAGCTTAGATTTGAAAGGCCTAGATATTTTTGAGGAGCTATTGTCTTGTAAGGAGAGTAACATTTTGGGATAATATTGTGGCAGCTTTGATGGACAATCAGTAGTTGAAAGCTTGTGCTGTAAAGAGATATTTTTGTGTATTTTTGATCAAAAAGTAATTAATTAGGGACAGCTTTCTTAACAGAGCTCTTTAAGCAAAATGTTATAGAGCAATGGTTACTTAAGGTGGGACAGTATAGATATTTTTGAAATGTGGTTGGGGCTGTTAATGATGCCAAGGTCAGGAAGAATCTACCTATTGTGAATTACAGTACTGGGGTTCTTTATTGATTGCCTTAGGCTGTAGTTAATAAGAAAGTGCAGAATATCAGTTTTAGGGGACCCAATGAGATTTACATCAGCGTTACCAGTAATTATTACATTTCCAATCAGTTTTGGGGGACCCAGTGAGATTTACATCTGCGTTACCAGTAATTATTACATTTCCAATCAGTTTTGGGGGACCCAGTGAGATTTACATCTGCGTTACCAGTAATTATTATATTTCCAAATGGGCTATATTCTTTGAGAATTGAATATGTGAAGTGTTTGAATTTTGTGGAGTTAGCTAGAGAAGGTAGACTATTGGCAGGGAAGTTTATAAGCAGTTTTCTGGAGAACTGTGACTACCAGACAGTTAGGGTCCCTGTCATTGGCAGAGGAACTTTGTGTTTTGAGTTTTGCTTTTATGTCTTCTTTGAGAAGGAAAATAACATCTCTTCCAATGTCTTTCTCAGGTCTGGCATTAAAATATAGATGTATCATGAGATTCACAAACAATCGTGTAGGCTTCGCTCAAAGCCTACATGATGTTTACATGTTAGCATGATGAGTGGCAATGCTAATTGCATATGCATGCTGGTCATCACACTTACATGGATATAAGCAAGTTTTTGTGGCCAGTGTCAGTGTTGACAGCCAGGTAAATGTGTTGAGCAGCACAAGCACCCACAGCAAATAGGCAAACCTATGCAAATAATTTAAGCTGTACCATAGTGAGTGAAATGTGCATATAAATGAAACATATGAATAAAGAAATAAGTAAGAGAGGAAGGCAATGGCAAAGGTAACTACAATAGATGGGTTACCAGGCAGGAAAGATGTACTGAGGACAGTGTGCACAAAAATCAAGAGGTGTATACAGAAATGTGTAAGAGGGAAGGGTAAATGTACAAACTGTAATAAGATAATGTATGCAATGATGCTTATGTTACAAAGACCATTTTATAATAATAAAATTGTGTAATACGTATTTCATAATAATTAATGGTGGCCACACTCCCTGAGCAAATATAGGCAAATAAAATTAGACATTATATTTTAAGATGGGATAGTTACACAAATTAACATTGTAACAGAGGTAGTGACATGACATATGAATGTCATTAACATGCTGATCTGAGATGACAGTTAGCAAGGGCAGTACAGATTTATGGGATATTTGCATAATGTGCATGTTTTCAATATAATATGTTGTAAAATACAAATGACTTAGAAACCACGATCTCCTTTTGCAATAATCAAACCCATCCTATCAGTGTTACTGCTGATCTGTGTAGTAACTGCATACGCACAGTAATAGGCCTAGAACAGGTATGAAGATCACCCTTGAAGGGAAGTATGCACTTCAATATTCTAATGTTTATACATCCTATATGTAGGAGTGTGTGTGTGTGTGTGTGTGTGTGTGTGTGTGTGTGTGTGTGTGTGTGTGTGTGTGTGTGTGTGTGTGTGTGTGTGTGTGTGGTGTTACAAATATGGGAGCAGAGTGTGACATACGTAACACCCTTATGTAAGGCAGTCCTACCTGACACAATTATTGTGCAGGCAGATAAGAACAGATGCAAACACCACACTATGATGCAAAGTGTGTGTACTGTTGGCATCTGCCACAGAAGGTAGCAATCAGTAATGTCACAAACAAATGTAATTAATGTGTGAATTAAGAAAAGATCGCTGATAATGAATGTCATATCAGCATGTCGGGCTGATGGCAATTAAATGAGTATATTCATGTGCATACAACTGTGATCAGTCTTGTATCAATGTTCCATAATCAATGAAGGATTTTCTGTATGTTTGTGCACATACCACCCATGAAATGGAGCACACTCATGTACACCACAGTACTCAACGCATGTACCACAGTAGCACTCTTACCACAACATTAACAGAAGAAATATCTACTGCCATGAAATCCAAAGCTACATTCACATGTGTTTGTGCAACACATCAAGGGATAGGACTGATGTGATGTAATGGTCCTTTTGTGATGAGAAAGGTTCACACAAAATGATTCCCTATGCTACAACTTAACCTCAAGCTGTATAACTCCTCCAACTAACAATATGGTTATTAATCACATGCATCACAGTGGAACTGTTATCACAACTGTTGAACTCCACCTGTTGTGTGAAGCCATTCAATCAGTTGTACTTTATCTGCCCATAAATTTTATCTGATAAAACGGATGGGGGAGGCCTCTGCCACTGTATAATTGCAAAGTATAATTGAAGAAATGTCTTTCCTGCAGAACATTTAAGGACAGAAATGCTTATAGTCACTCAATGCTGGTTTGGATCACTTGTCTAAGCTGTGAGAAAATCAGTACAATAGTGGGATCAATGAATGTGCCACTGTATATCTCCAATTGACACTCAATTTTGTTTTGTCAAGGACGGGACATGTCTAGTCAACCTGGTGAACTTCTTTGTGAAAGTCACCAAAGCAAAGAATGAGGGCAAAATGATTCACACTGCCTACCTTGACCTGGCAAAGGCATCTCACACAATACCCCACTTGGCATTGTTGACAAACTCAAGAGGTTAGGTACAACCAGTTATGTCATCAGATGGATAGTTAGCTGGCTCACAGACAGGACCTTGCAAGTTAGAACTGGGGAGTCCACCTTTACAAAGCGCAATCCCTAATGGATCGGTCCTGGGTCTACTCCTTTTTGGCATTTACTTCTGTGCAGTCAAGACCAATGTCAATATAGCCTTTGACTGACTTTAGGATTTGTTACTGAATCCTCCACTGACACAAATATTCTCCAGGAAGGGCTAACACAGACAAATAACTGGTGTCAGAGCCATGGACTAAAACTAAATGCAAAGAAATGCATAAAAGTGTCCTTTGGGAAGTTATTCACCCCTGGTAACTATCATATTGACAACACACCCATAAGAGTTTACCCAGTAGTCAGGGACTTGGGGACACATACAGACAGTACGCTAACATTTGATCATTATGTGTCTACACTAGTGAGGAAATCATTCCATGTTGTATAATTTTTAAAGAAAGGTATGGCATCTAGGTCCAAGGAAGTCATTGTTCTACTGTATTTGGCATTCATCAGACCTGTTATTGAATACAATCTCCCCTTTGGTATGTACCTAACCAGGCATATCTAACAATTGGAACAGTCGCAGAGGTTCCTTAAAAGAATACAGGGCATAAGTAACATCCTGGGCAGACCACCTCAAGGCCCTATCCCTGTATTCTGTCTCCTACAAGCTGTTGAGGGGAGTTCTATGCCTGGCATTCAAGGCATTAACAGACCCCACTTTGATGGACCCTCTGCATAGCCACAAAACAAACAACACAATAATTACCCATTCTAAAGACTTAAATCTTGCCTGTGATATAAAATAAGACTTGCAGGAAAGACAGGTATGTATCCCAAAGACTACCCGTTCACTGGAACAGGCTCACCATTCATGCGAAGCAGATTTCCTAACCCAATTCGAGTGTAACTTGGAAAATTGGATGGGGAACTGAAGATTCATCCCTGGTTTGGTATCTATCTCTCTAATGGACACAGGAAGCTGGTAAATGGTTCATCTCCCAAGACCCTGTTGTAAATGTTTCATCTCCCAAGCCCCTACTTACACTTATCAAGGGTACAAGTACTTGTCAGAGATTTGGGATGCATGGCTATGCTTATAAAGGGGTCTATATTAGATCAGCGAACGCTGATTGATCAAACTTATGTAAGCGAAAGCTTACAATCTCAAACTGTCAGAACAGCGATTGTTTTCATAGGGAAAAAAATCGCTGATCCAAAACACATAACACAACATAAGCACACCAAACAAACAGAAATCCACATACATAGACCTAAAATCTGACACCTAACAACTATCCACATACCTTAACCCAAACACTAACCCTAAGGTCGGTCACTATCACACACTCACCTCACCTGTTCCCTAACCCGAACTCACCTAACCCACCCTAACCCTCATGTCCACACAATCGCACACATACCTAACCTGTGCCCTAACCCTAACTCACCTAACCTGCCCTAACGCTCACATCCACACAATCGCACACTTACCTGAATCCGACCCGTAACTTTCCACCACAGCACTGAAAATACCAAAGCAACAGAAACGGACAAAAAATTCTTTCCCTAGGAAAAAATTTGGGTTTCTGTTGCTTTGATATTTTAAGCTTTCACTTACATAAGTTTGATCAATCAGCGTTCGCTTTTTTAAGCGTTCGCTGATCTAATATAGACCCTTATAAAGGCCCTTGTATTTATTAACCTAGTAAACATCTATGAACCTATGAATCTATGCGTGGTTATGTGATAGCATTGCATCATGTGTATGAATAAAGGAATATGTGCCCTGTAATTATATAGAAAGAATCTTACTATTTGTCAAACAACACTACCTGATGGCAGGTATACCCAAACACATCTGTGGCCCCCTGTTTTTGTCACGGTGATGGTAGAACAGCAGTTTTTTACAATGTGGATATAATCCTGTATTGGAATATATATATGCCTTACTTAGGCAACAATACACATTGTATTATATCATGTCCTCAGTCCTGAGGAGGTGTCTCACTACAACTGTTATGGGATTACAATCTATTCAAATGACAGGATCAGTCTTCAATACAACCTTTCCAAAGGAAGTGTAGAATAAACTCTTGAAAGAGGAAACAATATCTACACATGAACATAGCACATATAGGTGGCAACACTGTTAACAACATGTGCACTGACTTTAAGCAGTGACATCGGGATTTCAACTATATAGCTAACATAATATGCTAGTGAAGGTTAGCTGAAACACAAGTGCAACTACACAGTTATTTGGCAACTGTGACACTGCACATTTCCATGGATGACATTGCCACTGTGTATTGCCTTCATGTTTCCACTAAAAAGTGGCTGCAGACTGTGTAGATATACCTTACATAAGCATTTGCAACCTGTTCTGCATAGTATGAGAAACACATATGACAGTCATTGCTGTCTTTGAGCTCCATACCTACGTACTGAAACAATTTACACATAAGTTCATTATACACATGCGCCACAGGAGAGGTCTGATGACATGTGAGCCACACTGCATCTTTGAAAGGCTGACAGCAGCTGCATCATGCAAAGGAGATGTGTGTGCAAAAATTACTTCTACAGCTATGTGGAATTCTTAATGTTGTCAGGACTAAGAGGTATCAGACACTCCTGCTTCCATTTACATTTACAAAGACACACACCATCAAGCAACTCTCACTGCTATATTCAAACTCACTACCTATTAACTGACACACACACAAGTGTATTATATGTGTGCACCACAGGAGAGATCTGCCATTAGTGGTGTGAGAGTGTATCACTAAAATGATGACTTCACCAGTCTATTGCAGACAGTATGCATTTGTGGACAGAATGAAAAGGGGGTGGGAGATTATTTTAACCATGTAAATATTTTGCATAAGTGGAAGTCAAATGAGCACATGTTGAATTAATCCTTCAGTGATGCTATGGACTTACCACACACAAGTTAATGACTGGGAGATTAGAACCCCCTACCTATGTAGTTATAGGATCTAGAAGACCCAGTAAATAACACTAGTGCAACCACAGAAGTCTTACTTTCCTACTGTGAGAGTGCACAGTTTACAGGATGACATCAGCACTGAGTTGCAGAGAAGATGGTTCTGGGAGAAGGTTCGTAGATTGATGTGGACTCACCATGTAGTTTAAAAGTTTCTCCAGGCTACTATTTTCTTGAGGCCAGCAGTAAGTAAGGTCACATTTACACAATTCTATATACACTCAGGTATAGTGGCATTAGATTAGAACCCCCTACCATCTAGTTATACAATCTAGAGGACACAGTCGGAGCTGGATCCAGACTTGAGCAGGCCAAGTGTGTGAGGTTAGTTAATTTACTGAGGCTCAAACACCGTACCTTGGTTACAGGAAACAAAAGCATGAATCTTCTACACCAACTACCTCACTGCATTTTCAAGGAATTGTGAGTTTCAGTGCATTTTCAAGGAACAATGAGCTTCAAGAGAAGAGAAGTCTCATGCTAAGTCTGTTTTCAATGTGCAATTGTTTTGTTTAGCTAATGGTCATCACTGTTTGTGCTAAGCAGTTTGCTGACAGTGTTTGTAGCTGAACAGTTAGCATACTTGCTTTTGATGCAGAAGGCTGTGGGTCTACTCCCACATCATGTAGATGTATTGCTTATACTGTGTTGCCCTTTAAGGGGAAAGAGGATGCTGCAGTACTGAGTATGTCCTCCTTTGGATGAGATGCCTAGTAACTATGAGCCTGTAGTGAGTTTGCCATCCATTCCCTATTGCAATATTACCAGCTTACCATTTATTTAATGTAACATGGGCAATTTGTTCTTCAAGCACAGCAGGCACTGAATTTGGAGATGTAACACTCAGATATAAAGTTGTTTGATAGCAGCAACCACTTCATTAGTTATAGATCTCTTTAATGTTGAATTACAAAGATGACTTTTACTTTTGCAGAGATTGTACATATTGACTGATATTGGTGGAGTGTAATGACAGAAGTTTGAGTGGCCTTTTATGGTTGAAATCAGCAGTTTTGTCATTACTGTTTCATACATTTTGATTCATTGCTTACTGGAAAATGTTCAAAAGTACAGATTTAAAACACACTCTAACAAGTGGTGCTGTATTATACAAGAAGTATAATTTAATACAATCAGTAAGGTGAATCAAAGATCACATGCATGTATGTTTGGTCCTAATAATGTGTGCAAGGGGCCTATGGTGTCAAAACAGCCCAAAGGTAAACTTAATCCACCACTGGCCAGCTGCATTTTCCTTGAATGTGGGTTTCGATGCTATTTCAATGAATGTGAGTTTCAAGGCCAGAGAAGTTCACTGTTAATGTTAAGTCTGTTTTCATAGTGAGACTGCATTGTTTTGTTCAGCAAATGTCTATCAGGATTTATGCTACAAAATTTGAAATAAAAGTTTCAAATTAAATCCAAATATCTGTAATTATTGCAGAAGTAAAGAAGAAAATAGTATGCACACTGACAAGTTTGAACAGTGTTTATGGTAACTGGGGAGAAATAGCCAAGTAATAGGAGACGGGAATGGGGGCTGCTGTGGGGGGGGGAGGGCTGATACATTACCCTGCCTAGGACCCCAGTTGACCATGATATGGCAATGGACACAGTATTTAATGCAAGTGCCACCACAGAAGTCTGACTTCTACAGTGTGAAAGTGCAGTATAGATAGGAGTAGATTCTCATTCTGTGTCAGAGAAGATACTGTGATGTTGAAGGTTTTATTCAACTCCATATTTGTTGATATGAAGGGAAAAGCACAATTTTATGATCAATAATAAATACAACCTGCTGACTTAGATCAGATATGCCCTCATTAATGTATATTGCAGAATTGAGACTGATGTGTACCTGTTTTACATAACGTTGTGTACATGAGACACATACACTTGCAAAACACAGGATGGAAAATGAAGCAGTCATTGATTATCAAGTTACGTAAACCTTAATGAATGCTACTCATATTAGGAATGGTATCTGCTCATGCATGGGCAATGTGCACTGTCAATACAAAACAATTCTTAATGTCTCAAAACAGGAGGGCTAAGTAATGATGAAGTATGCATGTCAAGGCTCTATGTGGTTGTATATCATTAGGGCTAAGTAATGATGAAGTATGTGTGCCAAGGCTCTATGTGGTTGTATATCATTAGGGCTAAGTAATGATGAAGTATGTGTGCCAAGGCTCTATGTGGTTGTATATCATTAGAGCTAAGTAATGATAAAGTATGTGTGCCAAGGCTCTATGTGGTTGTATATCATTAGGGCTAAGTAATGATGAAGTATGTGTGCCAATGCTCTATGTGGTTGTATATCATTAAGACTAAGTAATGATGAGGTATGTATGCCAAGGCTCTATATGGTTATATATCATTAGAGCTAAATAATGATGTAGTATGCATGCCAAGGCTCTATGTGGCTGTATATCATTAGGACTAAGTAATGATGGAGTATGTGTGCCACTCAACCAAAGCCCCTAAGGCAAAACAGCATGCTCAACACACTAGTCATAGGTGACTCAATACTGAGGCACACTGATGTCCCATTTACTAGTTAGGTTGTTTGGTCTTAGTGATCATATTTTGACAAATAGAAACAACACTTTTTTTCTTTTGACATTGGATATTGTTTCTTTATATACCTCTATACCTCAGTTAGAGGGATTAGAATATGTCACCCATTTTTTACATAAATACACTACTATGCCGGATTCTACTGTCAAAACTTGTATCTCTTTCTTAGAAATGCTGCTGGAAAATAATTATTTTATTTTTAACAAAAAATATTATCAGCATCTTCGTGGTATAGTGATGGGTGCCACTGTGGCCCCTGCTTATGCTGGACTAGTTATGGGTTGGTGGGAAAGAGAAATTCTACCTACCATCAATCTGGCTACAGAAATTTTATTCTCATGTAGATTTATTGATGACTTGTTTTTTATTATTAGAAGACCTGTTGAGTTACATACTGCTTTTCTTGATCAAGTAAATGCTAGTTGTGACTTTTTGCGATTTACAGTAGGAAGTTGTGGTAATTTCATTAACTATTTGGATGTTAAGTTAAGCTGGAACAATTTGGAAAACAGATTTTCTAGCAGTATTTACAGGAAAGATAGTTATGTTAATACTTATTTACACTATTACAGCAATCACCCTGGGTTTATGAAACATAACATCCCTAAAGGACAATATATTAGAGCCTCACATATGTTTAGTGAAGATTCTGGCTTTCTTAAGGAAATTGAGGTTATTACTAAGTTGTTTTTACAAAGGGGTTATCCTACGTCTTTGTTGCAAGAAATAGCTTTAGAGATAATTGAAAGAAGGAAAACAGATTTTATTCCTATTTTAGTTAACAATTTTAACAAAGCTGTTATTCCTTCAGATAAAAGTTTACTATTCCTAAGTGTGTCATTGATATGACTGTTGACAGTGGGAGTATTAACTCAGTAATTCATAATAACTGGAAAATTATTTCTGGTAATAAAGATTTATCAGCAGTTTTGGGAGGAACTCCAAACTTTGTATATAAAAAAGCTAATACTATAAAAAATTGGTTAGAAAATGATGATACCAAAATATCCCTTCCTTGTTCTGTTAGGCCCAGGGGTATGTATAAGTGTTACAGTTGTAGTGCTTGTAGGTACATACATAAAGGTCCTTATGTTAGTTTAGAACACATTAATCATACAATCAGTATATCCGGTAGATTTAATTGTAGTACTGAGAATGTGGTTTATATCACATTATATTCAGAGTGTCTAGCTTTTTACATAGGTATGACCACTAGACATCTAAACAAGCGCATAAAAAAACATTATTATGCTATAAAGAGTAAAGATCCAAATAATGCTTTATTTAGACATTCTGTTATTTGTATCTCTTTTAAGAAATTTAATTTCTCTATCATCGAACATGTTGAAAAAATGTAATGGAAAGTAATATGAAAAACAAAACAGAGAGAAGGGAGACATTATGGCAGCTAAAATTAGGAGTTGATAATCCTCTGGGGTTTAACAATATGGTTAATATTAAATGTTTTTGGTGGATAGGAAGATGATTATATAATGATTTTAATTTTTGTTTAGTTTATACATTATATAAATATATATTTGTGTGTTTTTAAGTTTTTACAAATGTTAATCATTTGGAATGAAAACAAGTGTTTCTTTTATTGATTGATTAATTAGTTAATTATTGTAATTTAAGAATATTGAGTGCAGGTCATATATAAATGTATGTGCGTTTTTTTTAAAACTTTGTATTTCTGAAGAAGTCCAAGAGACGAAAGCGGTGATTAAATATTTTCTACGCTAAATTATTCTTTTAGGGAGTCCTCTTTTGCTTTCAGTGTTTTTCTTTTATTAGTTGTTGTTTTTTCTAAATCCTCATTATGGTCATGTAAGTGTTTGCAAATGCTTTTTGCAACATTCTTCAAAAATCTATTAATTAAATGGCTTAAGGGGATAAAAATTAAGATTTGTTTCATGAAACATATCATAGAAGTACAGTATCACAGTAAGAAATACTGTGATATTGTACTGGAATTAAACCGTTGATGCTATGGGCAAAACTGAATCTTTAGACAACTGAGTTATGTCATCAGTCTACAGAGAACGCTGTGTTTAGCTATATCCTGTAATCAAAGAACTGTTGGAGTAACTGTTGCCAGTGATTTCCTGTAGTCTGCCTTTACCCTGTATTCCAATAGTGCAGCTTGTTTAACCACCTTTGAGCAAGGATAATCAGACTACTGTGGGTGATGGCAACAACTGACCAGGTTTTGCCATAGGATACGAATCTACTAGCTACTGTCACTCAGCACTAGTGCATAATGCCAGTTTCCACACAAAAGCTGAGGACAAAAAGTAAAGGCTTTCTTATCTGCCATTTCTGGCCATGTGTGTTGCGTGCGATTTTATTTTTTTACCATATTAAATGTGTGAAGAAACAGATTAATAGGACAGTGATGAAATGGGAGTGGGGGCAAACAGAGAGAAGGGCACAGGGGAAAAATAGAGAATTTGCAGGAAAGTAGTAAGGGAAAACCATAATTATCCACTTCACTACATAAATGTAGAAGTGTAGACAGAATTTACAGAATTTGGACTGTCACCACTCCAACAGTAGGTGACAGCAACAGAACAATGTTGTAGAGCCAATTGTACCAAATTAAGTGTGTCAACAAGACACATGA
Organism: Protopterus annectens; assembly: GCF_019279795.1. Taxonomy (NCBI): domain Eukaryota; kingdom Metazoa; phylum Chordata; order Ceratodontiformes; family Protopteridae; genus Protopterus; species Protopterus annectens. Next base: position 308,877,790 of record NC_056732.1, on the reverse strand, counting down.
GTGAAGTGGAGAGTGATGTGTAGGTATTAATTAATTAATTTATTTATTTGTGGAATAGGTGCTCATTGTTTTCCATTATTTTTACTTTCAAAGAGAGAGGAATGCTGGGGAAGGGTCTTGGGAATGTGAGGTTCAGGTAGGTAGGTTAGATGAGGAAGCAAACACAGACATACAGGACAAACAATACACACAGGGATGGTGATAAACACAAAATGTTGGGGGACACCATGACTGCGGATTGGTAGGGGACATCAGAAGTGCACCCATGTCAAGCCTGAGAGCAGTGAAAATCTAGTCCTCACCCTCAGAAATGTCATGACTGTCTTCCATCTCAGTTTCCTCTGTCAGTGCTTGATGTGGCATCATCTTGGCAATATGATGAAGCACCTTTTCTACATGGTGGATTCAGTTACCAAGGCCTCTTTCCATGATACCTTCCACTTGCCCTGTCAGCTCCTGCCAGGTGACAAAATCACCACCTTCACTAATACTAATCCTGAAGGGTACCAGTGCACTAGCTGCCAGGTCAGAACTACCTGATGTGGATGGAGCAAACTGGGCAGACATTGTGGAGGCAGAGCTGACAGTTTTGGACCCTGAAGTGCTGGGTGTCAGTGCTGCAACCTGTGGAGAGATAGTGGGCTAATCAGCAGTGCTTGGTCTACCTCTCTGTGCTGCATTTTAGGTCTTGTATGTAGAAACATATGACAACATAACTTTTTTAAGCCATTTAAAATATCCACCTTGGAAAACAAAAAGAGAGAGAAGGGGTGGGGTGGGGTGAGACAAAAAAGAGAGAATTAGATCCATGGCATATCACATGAGTATATAATTTCACAGAATACACATTTATGATTATTGATATTTGTCACATCCAGGTATGATGGGAAGGTCTTATACTGTTGTACCATTAATTGTCTGCACTGTTATAATATCATAAATACAACTATTTATTTTGATATTCCCATATTGCATATCATTAGGCTTACAGTAAGATCTGATGCATAGGTACCCTATGCCTCTCTGAGGCAATTTAACATCTCTTGGTGTACCTCTCTTTTGTGAATTACCACATAGGTGGCAGTACACTAAACACTGAAAGTGTGATAAGAGACTTAGAGGCACAGGTGGACAGTGGTCTCACCTTCGATAACCACATCGCCACAACAGTCAGGAAATCCTTCTATGTGGCACACCTCGTCACTAAGGGCTTTTCATCCAGAAAAAAGGTCATTGTCCCACTGTACTCATCCCTCATTAGACCCATTATAGAATACAATGCCCTGTTTGGCATGTTCCTCTCAAGACATCTGCAACAACTGGAAAGGCCACAGAAATACCTCACTAAAAGAATCACAGGCCTAAAGCAGATGGCCTATGCTGACCATCTAAAAAAACTCCACGTATACTCTGTTGCATATCGTCTACTCAGAGGCGATCTCTGCTTAACATACAAGGCCATGTCAAACCCAGAGCTTTTGAACGTGCTACACTTAAAGAAATCCCAATCCCTTAGAGCCACATGGTCCAGGGATCTAACCCTTGTCATCACAATGAACAAAACATGCTGGAGGGATAGGTTCCTGACCCAGAGACTCCCCAGACTCTGGAATAGACTGCCCATACATGTCAAGCAGAGCGCCTCTTTGGCCCTCTTCAAAAGGAACCTTGATGATTGGATGGGAGATAGGAAATTCACCCCAGGGATCACTTCAGTCGCCCTGCTAGACAGGGGTCCAGGGAAGTAAATAGTGTGGGATGAAATAGCCAGGGAATTGTTATGGCTAGGCTTGTATAGGCCCTAGGGCCGATAGCCTAGCACCAGCCTATGAACCTATGAGCTGCAATTTCTTCACCAGCTGTACAAAACAGAAGAAGAGACATGAAAGCATAATGAATAACAGTCTTGGCTGTCTAGTGCATTCTAAATATTTTAATGCTGATAATCAGTGTATTTACACAACTGAAGGGTGTCAGCAGTTGTAAACTCATCCTCCCATCTGCTAAGGAGGTCCTTCATGTGCCGTTTCAGGTCAGTATAGTGGGACAACAATCCCCTCCAGTGCGTGGAATGCCAGTTACACCGGGGACAGCCTTGGCTAATCTGTTCTAAGACTCAGTTTTAAAGCCCCCCTGCAGCAGTCTACAGCTATAGCACTTCATGAGGAATGCCACAAAAATCCTCGACTCCTCAACACCACACCTGTTTGCTCTACATTCAGCACCATCATCTCCTATGCCAGCCATGCCTGCAGAGGTCAAATGACAATTCTGTCTGAACTGGCTCCAAATTCCAATCTAACTTTTAACAGCTAATGTGCAAACAAACACAACTATGTCAACTGCATTTGTATAATGGTAAAAAGAGAGAGGCATTGGCAAAGAAAGATAAAGGCATTTTCGTAAAAGGCAATGACGGTGTAAAACATAGCAGTGAGATTTGCCATGTGTGCTGCTTAACCTGGTCACATGTTTTCAGATGGCCAACACTGACATGCTTAATGGCTTGTTATACTTTGTGTTTTGGAGGTAAAATAGGATGATTTATCTCATAACCTTATGGAATTACACACTATTGTTAGTTGCACAATTTTGGAATCAAACCTAAAGAGAATAATACATATATTTAAAGCAGGGTAATTATTTGTCAATGCTACAAGATAACTCCATTTTAACCATCTTCATTACAGATCAACTGCACTCGGTATGAATAGAGTTATACTTCAGATAGGCCTGTATGTGTGTGACTTTAAGAAGTCCTGAGAAATGCATTCTCATAAAAAGGGCAGTATTATTGTTTGTAAGTGTATGTCAGATGACTAGACTTTCAAAAGATGAGTAATGCAGGTTAGGGTAAGATAGATACATACTCCAGAACACATAGTATCCTAAACACAGAGTTGGGATATGTGAGAACAGAAGATGATTTTAACTTACGTGTTCTGCCATCATAGTTATGCAAGTTTATTATCCTGCTTAAACAATTACACACACATCCAGTTCTGTTTGATGTGTGTATCATTAGTGAAATATGCTACCTAGACAAATATATTTATAAAAGCATTACTGATACATTCCTTGCAATCAAGCTGATAGCCATTTGCATGTAGCATTACCTTCCTAATCAAAGTGCTTCTAGAAATTGCATTCTGACACCCATTGTAAAAATAAATGTGATCTGGATTTGAACCCTAGATCACCTGCGTTCTGACTCTAAAGTCAATGCACTTACCACCTGTGGGACAGATACAGTTACACAGCAGGTGGATGTTCTCCACTCAGTACTGCCTAGATTGCTGCTGTCCACACATTGACACTAAGCCTGTTTGCAGTACAGAAGGCTGCCCAAATAAAGTTTTTCACTTTTTTTTTTAAGTAGGTAAGCTTGATTGCATAGAGCTCAACAGTGAACAAATGCAAAAGGCAGGAAACAGAAAAAAAAGCATATGAAATTCCGATAAAAGTAAGTCATAAATACTGAATAATAATTTCCACATTCCCTTCGCACAGTATGGATTTAAACCCCAAAGCTACTCTGTTAAGGGTCTAAAGTCACTGCATTAATAGCTTGTGCCACAGAGAGAGATATATAATGGATGCATATCAATCACCCATTACAAATACCATGGAGCAGTGACAAAACCGTTTGCGCTAATGGAAATAACAGAAATGACTTTGTTAACTCTTTCCTTTACCTGTGAGCCCTTTCTGTGCTTTGTTAAGCAGCACAGAAATTACACAGGTAAAAAATATATAAAGCAATTTATATTCCACAAAACACAAGCTGTATTTTCACATGTGCTACAAACATTACAAGCAGAACACAGCTTCAACCTGGATTCAAACCCTGCATCTTCTTTTATGTTGCATTAAGTTCATTTCATTTACACTGTGCGCTAAATTGCCATGTAGGTGAAGTGTGGAATTTGTTCTCTCACTGCCTTCAGAGTGTCGTAGCAAACTGCGCCTGTGTCACTTTAACATGCACTGCTGATGGCATGCCAAGTTAAATGACTCAGTTTGTACCTAGGGCAGAGGACTCTCGTTCAGTGATATAACATGCTGTCAGTGCAAAGTGCACTTTGTCAAAACATGTGTAAATGAGGACCACAACAAAATAAAAAATGTCACTAGCAACAAATATCACGGAATAATAATGAAAATGCAGAATTGTTACGTCTCCTACATCTGTGTGTGTTACAACCTGATCATATGCTTAGAAAATACACATTAACTCTGTCAGACAGCTCATTATCTGGATTTGAACTCTCAATTGTGTTTCTTACCTTTCTTTGCCACCACAATGGGCTTAGACTATTAATCAGAAAATGTATATATCACACAGTTGCAACTTAGAATGCCATTGAATTACTGGTCCGCCAGCAGAAAGATCAGAAAATGTTCCTTTCTTATTTGCTTCAACATGTCTGGATGAATGTGATATTGACAAATAATTTAGGGTAATAATAGCCCAGATCATATTAATGTAAGGTTCCCAATACTGCCAGCCATTTCTTCTCTTTATTTTATGAGCATTTCCCCCTCATTTCAACTTAACTACAAAAATGCAATGTCATTGGCATTTATTTACATATTGGTTTTAATGTCTGATATAGCTGATCAGCACTGCAGAAAGATTTTTAAGCAGAGGATAGGTGGTGTACTATTAGTACAAGAACGTGACTGCTGTTAAGGATGTTCTTATAGCTCCTAAGATGCTTCCACTTTATATTTTAAGTCTACTCTGCATGATACACAAGCGATTACCCATCGAACACCTATTCATCAAACTTAATCCATCATAGGCTAACTCTGTCAAACGTTTATTTAAGTGAATTTCTTCCCAGGAAAAAAAAAGCAGTCTGTTAACCTAGTGACCAATGCAAAAAAACACATGATTTAAAACCGACCCCCCCAACTAAATATACCAACTCTGAGATTGCACTACAGTGAGGAAAGGAGCAAATTCCCGATGACTGCCAACAAGCTTTTTCCCGTGGGAAAAAAAATTGCTTAAATGACAGGATTACCATTTGATGGATTAAGTTCAACAAACAGGTGTTCAACAGGTAGTCACTTCGAAGAAATGATATAGACCCATGATACACATACTTCAGAGAGCAGCTTCTGTTCTGTATTGCTTGGTGTTATAGTCAGACTAATTAATACTTGCAAGCCATTAGTAACTAACAATTGTCATTGCTTCTCCCTGTAGTCTGCAGGGTGTGCATTCAGTTGTGTAGCTACTTACATGATGTGATCTTTGCATCTCCTATACCAATAATTTTTTGATATTCAGGAATACTAATGATTTCACGCTTCATTTGCATCATCAAAGTGCTCAGAGGGCTGAATCTCTACTATTTAAAGGTAATGGTGCAGCTATGGAAGTGAAAGAGGGGAGACTGATTGGATAGCAACAGACCATTACTGCTACTTACTTGGAGAAAATATTTCTACAAATTACTGCACTATTTCATGAGGTGTTTTTGTCCTCTTCATAAACAGCTTTTTTCATATTTGGAACGTGTTTCAATATGCAATAGATAAAAGAATGTTGATATGTATGCAATTTATCATTCACTGAGTGTATACTGCACATATCAATTCTTGCTGTGCTTTCCATGTTATTCAGTTAATGGCATGGTTACATCACATTATTGTGTTACAATTTGCTCTTGGAATTTTACCATTTATTGCAGACAACTGTATTGTTTATGTTATCAGCTTCAAGGTATTGTGTATTTGTAGCTAATGGAGGTGTTAGTATTGTCTGATGTTCTTCTGGGACCCCCAAACAGTGGAGACACCAAACAAAATAGTCTGGGCAGTTTAAGTTTGAATTTTTACTAAGTTATTGATAATTCTGTCAACCAGTAGTTAGTTACGCAACTGCTGTCCTCATGACAGAAAAGTTAACAATGGATATAATGATATTTTTTGAGCTCCCTTAGCTTGTGTGTAGTCCAAAATGAGCATTGTGTGTTCAATTGTTTTATGTTGAGGATGGGTGCACAGGTTTTCCTGGAGAGACTGTAGCCCTTAAGACATTGCAAGAGTCAGACTTGTTGGAAATATGACCTGCAGATAAAAGAGGGGAAACTATTGTCATGGATCACCTTGACTGTATTGACCATATGCATGAGATGCTCAGTGATGATTCTACTTATTTAAAGTTGTATACGTTTCAAGTTGGTGGGATAATAAGGAAGGTTGAGTTTTTTATTTATCATTTGTTAATGACGAACCTTAGTAATAAGGATTTGTATGACTATTTTATTGTTGAATCCCCACTGATACCATCCTTGTATGGGTTATCTAAGATACACAAGGATACTTTGAACCTCCCTATGCACCCAATTGTTTCCAGCCGTGACTGGTTAACAGAACCCCTATCTATTTATGTTGATAAATCCTTACACCCGATTCTGAAAAATGTAACTAGTGTACTTAAGGAGACAAAGACCTTTTTGAATTACTTGTTTTGTGGCAGAAGAGATTAACTGATCTCTTGAATTTATTATTTGTGACATTAGATATCAATTCACTTTTTTACCATTATTCCGAATGATACTGGAGTAGAGAATGTTAGGATATTTTTGTCTAGGTATGAATAATGACAAGATTATTCTTGTTTGTTCATTGTTTGAATTGATTCTAGAAAATAATGTTTTTATATTTTTGGAACATATGTTATTTACAGATGGTTGGAGTTGCAATGGGGACAGCATGTGCAAATTCTTACTCTAATGCTGTCCTAGTGCAATGGGGGGTTGATTATAGGTTCATAGGTTCATAGGTTCATAGGTAGGTACTAGGCTATTGGCCCTAGGGCCCATACAAGCCTAGCCAAAAAATGTACCCTGGCTTTCGCCACCCAAGAAAATTATTTTCCTATGCCCCTGTCAAGCAGAGCCACAGAAGTGATCCCCGGGGTGAATTTCCCATTTCCCATCAAATCATCAAGATTTTTCTTGAAGAGTGCTAATAAGGAGCTCTGTTTGACATAGATAGGTAGTCTGTTCCAGAGTATGGGAAGTCTCTGGGACAGGAATCTATCCCTCCAGCATGTTCTGTTTATTGTGGTGACAAGGTTTAGGTCCCTAGAGAGTGTAGCTCGGAGGGACTGGGATTTCTTTAAGTGGAGCATGTCCAGCAGCTCTGGGTTTGACATAGCTTTGTATGTTAGGCAGAGATCGCCCCTGAGTAGGCGATATGCAATGGAGTAAAGCTGTAGTTTTTTGAGACAGTCTGCATAGGGCATCTGTTTGAGGCCAGTAATCCTCTTTGTGAGGTATTTCTGTGGTCTTTCCAGTTGTTGTAGATGTCTTGTGAGGTACATACCAAAAGGGGCGTTGTACTCTATAATGGGTCTAATGAGTGATGAGTAGAGGGGAACAATGACCTCTTTTTTTCTGGATGAGAATCCTTTTGTGATGAGATGAGCCACGTAGAAGGATTTCCTGACCACTGTGGCGATGTGATTATCAAAGGAGAGACTACTGTCCACCTGTGTCCCAAGGTCCTTATCACATTTTCGGCATTAAGTAGACTACCAGCTATGTGGTAGTTCATGGGTACAGAGTTTTTACCAAAGGGGATGACAATACACTTTTTGGCATTGAGCTTCAGGCCATGGTTTTGACACCAGGAATCTGTCTCATTGAGGCCTTTTGTAGTTTGTCCACATCGTTACGAGTTTCGATTATGGCTCCTAGTTTGCAGTCATCTGCAAACTTTGTTAGCCAAAGACCTTCTGTGTTGGCCTGCACTTCAGAGAAGTAGATACCAAACAGGAGAGGACCCAGGACTGAACCCTGTGGTACTCCACTTGTCACTGGTCTGATGTCAGATTTGGAATCTGCTACTTTCACAGTGTGGGTTCTGTCCGTGAGCCAGTTGGCAACCCATCTTATGACATAGGGATTTATACCTAGTTTAGTGAGCTTATCTATAATTCCAGAGTGGGGGGTGGTGTCAAAAGCCTTGGCAAGATCTAGATAAGCTGTGTGAACCATTTTACCATCATCTATGGCTTTGGTGACTGCTTCAAAGAAGTCAAGAGACATGATCTGCCTTTTACAAATCTGAACTGAGTAGGGTCCAGAGTTTGGAGATTACCAATGTCTTTGTTTATGAGTTCCATGATGTTACATTCCATGGCCTTGCAGAGCAGGCTTGTCAGGCTAATGGGGCGGTAGTTCCCGGGGTCCACCATGGCTCCCCCTTTGTGGAGTGGGATAACTGTTGCGGTGTGCCACTCAGTGGGTACAAAGCCTGAGGTGAGGCTATGATTGAACATGGTACTTAGGTAGGGTGCCAGTTCATTCTGTAGTTCATGTAGAACGCAGCCTGGGATATTGTCAGATCCCATGGATACTGTGTTCTTGGCTTTGGAGAGTGTGTTTTTTACTTGTGCAGTCGTGATTATAGGAACTTTGCATTCTTCCGGTATAGAGATGAGCCCTCTAGGGGGTGAGAGGGGGGTAAAGTTAGCACTGAACCTATCTGCTAGGATGTTGGCAATATCAGTTGGTTCTGTATATTTAGTGCCATTATGCTGTAACTCAGAGCAGATCTGAGTGTTCCCATTTAGATTCTTGACATAGCTATAGAATGCTTTGTGGTTGTCTTTAGAGTCAGTGGCAATTTTGTTTTCGTAACTTGCTTTAGAGGATTTTATGAGGGATCTCAACTTCTTACTGAGGTTGACCAGGGAGTTCCTCCAGTCATGGGATTTTACTCTTTTTTGCAACAGTTTATTTCTTCTGTTGTAGAGTTTGTTTATGGCAGAGGACCACCAGATTGGCTTCCTTTTTTTGGAGGATAACATCTTGGTTCTATTAGGGATAGCATGATCCATGCACTCGTGTAAGTGCTTATAAAGTGCATTTGTGTAGGATTCGGCAGTCATACCTCTATTGTGCACATAATATTAATTATTTTATTGATTTTTTTTTAATAAACATTTCTTTGATGATATATTTATTTTGTGGAGAGAAACTATAGAAAGTTTTGATAAGTTTTTAATTTATTTACATGACACTACTTTTTTGAGGTTTAGTTGTAATTATTCTTATTCTATTTATTTATTATTTTATTATTTATTTATCATTTGTTGACCGGGAAAGTCTGACTAGGTTCCACAGATCCTGTTTTCAGCGGAGGCCCAGGGAGAAATACTCCAGATTCTATGATTGATTTCATAGCTATTTCTATAGGTAAGGATGAATTGGGACTCTGAGAGCAGAGCATTTAGGAAACAATGGTAAACAGAATAGTATTCTACACAAATCTAGCATACATCATAGACATATTACAAGGAATGTTGTCAAAGGACAGCTACTTAGAGAGATGCCTTTGCATAGTAAAGATACATCAGGAGAACTAGCCCTTGCAACTACTTCAAAGTGGTTTGTTTCTAGAGGGTACTCTGTTTCTGAAGTTAAACATATGAGGGATATTGTATCTTATCAAAGAGATACTATAGCCAAGCCTTGTTTTAGTGGCCAGGATACAAACATTAATGGTATTTCAAATAGTTCACAACAGAGTCATTTACGACTTTTGCCCCACTCCAGTGGAACTTCAGATATTTGTAACATCATTAAGAGGTACTGGCCGGTGTAATTGGCCAGTGAGGAGGTTAGTTGAGTAGTAGGTTCTGAACCCAGGTTTGCTTTTAGGAATAACAGGTCATTAAAGTGACAATTATGTTATAAGAATTTGGGGGACAGAATTAATAATGTTATTAGATCTGATCAGTTTGGCACCTTTCCCTGTAGGACTTGTTCAGCATGTGCCTACATTTTGTCTACTAGTTTCATTTTATGTCCAGCTACTCAAAGAAGGATTGAGTTAGATTTGTATGCAGATTGTAGAACCAAACATGTTATTTATTAAGCACAGTGTGGTCTTTGTCCAGCCTAATATATAGGTAAGACCAATCTGAGTCTGAAAGAAAGGAGTTTAGTACATATTAGCAATATTAAGAATTCAGTTGAACTTAATGCTTTGGCTAAGCATGTTTTGTTGAATGGTTCCAATCCTGTGTTTAAATTTACTGTGATAGAAGTTATGAATGTACAGCTGAGAGGGGGGATTTTAAAAACAGGACTGAATGTGCAGAGTTAAGGTAGATATCTATGACAGCAGATATCCATCCAGGTTTGAATGGCAAAGTGTCTGTAAAAGTTATTTTAAAAGCATGTAACTTAATACATTAGTATAATGTTCTACAGATTTGTTTTTCGTATATATTTTTTATAAATATTTTTATACACACACACACATATTTTAGGAGGGTGTATTATTCATCAGTTCTGATTGGAGAATGATTTCCTGCTTGCATGAGAGAATTATTTTTTAAATTCCTGCTGTTCTTGATGTGAAAGGTCTGATGAACCTATGTTTGTAGTGAAAGCACTTACAACTATTTGTACCTAATAAATTATTAGTTTATTTGCTTTATCCTCCAGTAGTGGTCAGACTGTTTGTTTCCTTGTTGTAGCACCTGAATATAGACCACCTGCAGATGATAAGCACAAATGCTGAAGTTATGGAATGCCTGCAATGTGAAGGATTTGGTGTAGAAGGTCTAACACAGGTTACAGCACAGCATGATGAAACGAGACCGCAAAGTAAGGAGAAACAGGAAGATCACGAGACATCTGAAGAAGAAATATGATCATGGGAAAAGAGATTTAATATTGTGTAATAGTTATGCAAATGAGAAAGCAAAACCAATCAATGCAAAAAGAGCAGCACCAAGGATATTTGAAGAGAAATACAGGTAAAGGAATCTGGACATGGAAAACTTTACTATACAAAAATAAGAAGACAAAGAAGAGAAGTAGAAAAGAATATTAGTAATGGACAAGTTAAAGAAATAGAAATTGAGGTTATGGAGTAACTGGTAAGTGAAGGATTCAGTGTAGGAAATCTAATTCAGAAAGCATCACAGCAGGATAAAGCAATGGACAGTCAAACTAAGGAGAAACCTGGGGAATGGAAAGCAACTAGTTAGTTGCCATATGAAGATATTTTGGAGCCTTTTCACAGGAAATCAGTGTAAATGTTCAATTGAAGCTAAACAGCAAGGGAAGGAACAGGAAACTGTGGCAACTCTGACAGTCAATGTGGAGGAGTGATACTCCAGTGAGTTCCCATATGACAGAGCAATGGATGGCACAGGATGAAACTGAACAGAATATGCCACAGGTAGATGCTATAGAACTTTATATAGAATGCCCACAGAAAATGGAGAACAAAAAATGTGCCCTCAGTTTAGACAAAAATAAGCTAACAGAAGAGTTGCTTGATTTAATAGAGATAGCTAGACATATTAAAATCAATGAAAGAAACAGACTGCAGAAGGTCAATAAAAAACAAAAAAGTCAGTCATTTGATGAAACAAATGAATACAGTAATTAGGACTGTCCATAGAGATCCATGCGATATAACAGAAGTAAACAGGATATATTATTTTGCAGCTATCTTAATAACAGGTAAATTTTACCACATGAACACAGGGTAGTAAGGGAAAGGAAGGGGAGAAACTGAATACCATCATGGAAGTATCGAATAGAGAAAGCTATAAACCAATTAAGACAAGAAGTGTCACAGTTAGAAGAGTATAGAAGAGGGAACAGATCAACAAAAATAGAATGATAGACATGATAGAAGCAATCCACAGTATTATAATGGATCAGGATTTATCATGCACTGTAGCAAATAATAAACTAAAAATATCAGCACAGGGAGAAAACATAGAAGATAGACAAATATAAAGGAAAACTACAAAATAAGTAATTTATTGATGACCCAAAAAAGTTTTATAGACAATTGAGAAACAAGGTAAAAGGAATTGAAAGAGCACCAAAAAAGAAGAAATAGATACATTCTGGAGAAGTATTTATAAAGATCCTACAGAACATAACAAAAATGCTTAAGAAGGTACAGCATATGAAATAGGATAAAGTAACAGCCAGAGAGATTGAAATAAAGTTAAGTAAAGACCCCCAACTTGAAAATCCCAGGCCCAGATGCACTACCTAACTTCTGGTTAAAAATATTAACATCTTTGCACAAAGATTTAGCCATGAGTAAGAACTATTTATATATGCACCCCAAACAAGTACCAACCTAGCCAACAACAGGAAAAACAATGCTCCTACTTAAGAGTGAACCTGAAAGCTACCCTAAAAAATATAGACCAGTGACATGCCTTCCAATGACATATACACTGGAATTGATGATGACAGAGTTTAATAGTTATTTACAAGAAAATTCAATCATGGCAATAAAACAAAAGGGTAATAAGAGAAAGTCATATGGAACAAAGGATCATTTGTTGCTAAATAAAGTTATAATGGAGAACTGTAAAAAAGGGAAGAATCATTTGTTGCTAAATAAAGTTATAATGGAGAACTGTAAAAGGGGAAGAATCTAAGTATGGCATAGATTGACTACAAAAAACATTTGACAGTATCCCACATTCATGGATAAAAGCATGCTTAAAATGTATAAGATACACCCTACAATGATCAATTACATTACAATAACCATGAAACACTGGCAGACCACTTTACAATTAAGCCATGAGAAAGGGTAAATTATTATTCTAGGGATAAAATTTCAAAGGGGGATATTCCAGGATGACTCATTGTCACTGCTGCTATTCTGTCTTGCCCTTAACCCATTAAGTTGTCTACTTAACAGATTAGGCCATGGCTATAATTTGACTCCTAGAAAACAACAACATGTAAAGACTTTTCATCTTCTCTTTGTCAATGATTTAAAACTGTATAGCTCATTAGATGAGGAATTGAAAGCACAACTTCAAGTAGTCAAAACCTTTTCAGATAATATAAGAATGTCATTTGGGCTTGATCATTGTGCAAAAGCAACCTTCAAATCAGGAAAATGGCAGCACCAAGAAGACATCAGTTTGGGACAAGAATGTGATGTAAAAGTTACTTGACCAAGAGGGAGTGTATAAATATTTGGGAACTGATGAAGGATCAACAATAAAACATGAACAAATCTGAATAAAACTTAGTAAGGAATATTTTAGAAGACTCAAATGAATTCTGAAAACAGCGCTGATATCTAGAAACAAAATTCAAGCTATAAACCAATTTGCTCTTCCTGTCCTAACTTACAGTTTTGAAGTGACTGACTGGCCCCAAAAGGTGCTGGATAGAATAGATAAGAAAACAAGAAGGATGCTTCATGCTCATCAAATGATTTACAAAAATCATTGCATACCAAGATTATATATTCCCCATTCCAAAGGAGATATGAGTCTCCTTGAAATTGATTACATGTATAGATCTGCAGTTGTGGGACTCCACACATATCTGATGACCTCACAAGACCCAAACATAGTGAAAGTTTTGAAACATGAGGAGAATAAATGTAAGATGACTTCCCTACTTACTCTAGCAAAAGCATATCGGCGTCAAGCGGAAATGGAAACCAAACCAGAAGTAGATAAAAATCAGGCAGCAATTGAATTTGCCAAAAAACAAAAGAAAAAAATATAAGGTAAAGGATCAGATGAAAAGACAAGAAATGTGGAAAATGCATAAATATAGTTGCAAGTATAAAAAAATCCTAAAAGAACCTCATGTTGATCAGGATTGAACACAGGAATGGTTAAGGAGAGGCGAATTCAAACCAAGAGATGAAAGGTTAATATTGGTGGCCTAAGATAGTGGGCTATGTACACGTTGGTTTACAAAGTCCATTGAACATGTGGGAGAAACAGACAAATGTAGGTTTTGTAAAACCAAATTGGAAACATACACCTTGCTGCTGGTTGTGACATACTAATGGCAGAAAGACTGTATACTGAAAGGCATAATAATGTGGCAGGACTATTGCAGTGGGGATTGTGCAAACATTATAATATTGAAGTAGCTGAAAAACACTAGAAACATGAGCCACAAAGCATCATAGAAAACAATGAAGTCTGCATCACATGGGATCACCCATTACCAACAGTTCAAAAGATAGATGCGAGATAACCAGATACAGTGGTCCATAAAATGAAGATAAAAGTAGCATTGATCACTGAAATTGATACACCCAGTGACTACAGTGTCTTGTGTACAGAGAGACATAAAGTCATAAAATATCAGGATTGGGTCTATATTAGAACACCGAACTTTCCAAAATTTTGAGTGTTCTAATATCGAACCCTATTAATCGAAAATTTAAAACATCGAACATACAGAACAGCGAAGTTTTTCCTAGGGAAAAAATTTGCTGTTCCAAAACACATATACACAACACAAGCACACCAAACAAACAGCAATCCACACACATACACCTAAACTCTTACACCTAACCCTACACTAAACTATACATACACCACTAACTATCCACTTACCCTAACCCAAACCCTAACCCTAACCCTAACCCTAAGGTCTGTCACTATCACACAGTCACCTCACCCGTGCCCTAACACTAACTCACCTACTCCACCCTAACCCTCACGTCCACACAATCGCACACTTACCTGACCTGTGCCCTAACCCTAACTCACCTACCCTGCCCTATACCTCACGTCCACACAATCGCACACTTACCTGAACCCGACCCGTAACATTCCACCACAGAGCTGAAAATACCAAAGCAACAGAAATGGACAACCAAATTCTTTCCCTAGGAAAAAAATTGGTTTTCTGTTTCTTCTATATTTTCAGCATTCGCTGAAAATGGGTTGATATTAGAACACTCAAAATTTTGAAAGTTTGCTGATCTAATATACAGACCCTCAGGATCTGCAGGCAGAAATGAGAGCAAAGTGGAAGAAAGATACCCAGACAGTTCCAATAGTAGTACGAGTAATGGGTATTATAAAAAAGAATCTATAATCATATTTAGATATGTTACCAATATATATGAATGGCTGTGATGCCTTATAAATACAAAAGCTGAACAGTCCCTTTTTTACGATCTGAGGAAGGCATATTTGCTGAAAGCGCTTATCTGAAGACTGAGGACTGCTTGTTTTATGTTATATTCTTTTTTTATTAAAGTTTTGATGTTGTTATCAAGTTTTACTGCCGTGGTGGACAACAGGAGTTTTTAGTAGTGTTTGCCTTTTCTTTTCCTCGTTGTTGTCCTCACAGTGTAAGAAAGTTTTTTACCTAATATATATAACTCCATACAAATTGCAGAAGGAGTCATTACTGGGCACAATGCGGGTGCTGCAAAGAGCACTTCTGGCTGGCATCAAAAATTGAAACAATACTAATTTCATGAACTTTAACCATGCTTTAACTTAGGAATGGGGTCCATTCCTGTCATGGTATTAGAAACCCAAAAGACTTGGAGAAATGAACAGAGAAGACAACCTGCAGATGATAAGCACAAACATTCTTTGATTAGTACTAACCATTACTTAGATGCAAGTCCAAGGAGAGAGTTAATATTATTGAATTCCTTTAACATCTAAAATTGTTTAACATGAATGTTTAGAACACAGTTTGGATCATTTCCACTCACTGTTTCTGTCCTTCTTGTGTTTACTGATTATTATCACAGGTGATCCTGACAGTGCAGAACTTATACCACCTGATGTAAGAGTAACATTAGACTGATGATGATGGCAGTGATATACAGGCACAATCAGAGGGTGTAGAGGTTCAGTCTGACACTGAGGTTGTGGCTGACACATATGCACTGGCCTTATTTTGGACACAGTCTGTATGCCTATTCATATCTATTCCCCTGAGCTCTCTGCCCATAGCCGTCATTAGGACATGTTACCACACATGAGCATTGCTAGTAAAGCTCGGAGGAGTCCTACTGTCCACCCTCATCCTGATGCTGGAGTGTGATTACATGCCATCAGACATATGTATAGGTGCCACCATGGAGACACAGGCACATTCAACCAGGGCCTCAGAAGAAATTGTGTGAGTCCTAAATGTGGTGCATTCTGACGTGTGTTACTGCCTCAACTATGTGGATGACTCGTTGGATAGGATGAATGACACACTGTATCAGGCAGTTTATGTGATGGAACATCTGCTGGCAGAGGGCTGGCATCCATATGTCCATAGAGCTGCAACATGCTAGATCCTGTTCCTGTAGTTGCACTATTCCACTGCTTCATCAGTGATTGATTTGCCCACACCAGAAATGGTAGACAATGGAGGTTGTAGATCAATATGTATGTATACCTTTAAGAAGCTTTCCATGGACTTGCACAAGTGTATAAATACTGAGCACATGTGAGCCTGACTGCCATTTTGTAGTAAGCTATTGAGAAGTAAGCATGCATGTGTAGTCTGTCACTTAATCAGTTCATTTATATTTTATTATGCTGCTAGCCATCCTGATGTGTTTCTATGTAATAAAGCATATAAACGAACTACCCCACCTGTTCGTTACCTATACTAGAGAGGGACGAGCGATATGGTACCAGAATGGGATCCAGATTCTCCAGATTCTAGACCGACAGGCACTCAATTAAGATTGGAAGGATATACAGGAGTAAATCATCCCTACTGCACGTATAACTTGCAAAACAAGTCAGAAATTAATTTCAGATATTAAAACTTGCTCAAATGATTTCTTATCCAAACAATATGAAACGTAGCATTCAGAATGCTCCAAACAAATTTCTAAGTAAAAGAAATATCCAAAACTGTGACATATTAATAGAAATATTCAAAATAACTAGGTAGAATGTTTGAAATAAAGTCCAAATTTCATCAAATGTGTAAAATAAGGGAAACAACCACATTTGTTTCACTAAGCACTACTTTTTCACATTAATTAAAACTATTTGAGCTGTCTGAAGTGTATTAAGTGTTCACATATTTGTGCAGTATTACAGTACAGATATTTCACAAAATACAGCCATTTCAAACCATATTTCACAAAGTACAGTATTCCAAAGAGTTTATTGTGCATTTGAATGTTATTACAGGCATACATAGCAGCTTCTTTGTATATAATTACAAGGGCCATATTGTTACAGTGTGTTTGGGCATAATCTGTTGGCATGGCAGACGGATTTCAGAAACCAGGTCCACTAGTGTTTGACAATAATATCACATAGAATTGGAGAGTGTTTGAACAAGAGTATGATTTTTCATATAAGCTGCATTTTCTGATAAAGATGACCGTACAAAGGCATTTGTTCTGCTTAATTTATCTGGGTCAAAAGCCATAGAAAGAGAGCATTCATGTGTGTATGCACCTGCTGTATTTGCAGGAGAAGGGGAAACATGTCATATAGTAGTACTGGCTGAGTCAAAGGAAAACCCTGAGTATTTAAAATGTAAATTTAGATAAATGTGTAACACCCAAGTGGATGTTACAATGGAAAAGCAGTTATTTTACACAAGGAATCAAAAGCCTGGTGAAACCTTTGCACCATATATAGCTAACTTGAAAAACAAAGCTAAAATGTGCAAATTTTGTGATTTAAGTGATGAGTTGATAAAAGACAGACTTGTGTGTGGTATTAAAGATGATGCTGTGAGAAAGATTTTTCTTCATGCCAGCGATTTAACTTTGAATAAGGCTATTGAGATTTGTCAAATATATGAGCTTACAGAAAAGCACACAAATATGCTTACAAATGAGAGATGCATGCTTTCAGTAACTTCTAAAGCCAGTGTTGATACAGCACATGGCTAAATGAAACAGGCCCAAGCAGATGGCAGCAACTGTAACCCCTGCAGCAGCCCCTGGGAAACTCTGTAGCTTTCTAGCAAATTCCAGAGTATGCACAGTCTCAGTGAAACATTAGAGTGAGTCAGCAAACTCAAAGAATGGGCCCCTATCCAGTTTTATTGCTAACTGTTGTAATTGTGATGCAAATCATTAGCCTAAAAGAGAAAAATGTTCAGCTTTTGGTCAACAATGTCACAAATGCAATAAGTGGAATCATTTCAAAAGGTTTTGTAAATCAAAAGAGACACAGTCTTTTATTAAAAGGGAATATTCCAAAAAACATGTTGATCACTTAGAAAGCTTGATCCTAATTTTTATGTTGATGGTGTGTCTGTGTTTCATGAAACAGTCAATGCAGTAGATTTATGGGCAAGGAATGAAGTATTTTGTACTGTTCGGATAAATGGAAGATCCATAGAGCTCAAAGTTGACCTAGGTTCAGAGTGCAATGTTATGTCAGCAGGAACATTTGCTAGAGTATGTGCTGGTAAGAAGCTGGATTTGGCAAAGTGTGTGAAGCTTATTGCTTATGGTGGTGAAGAGATTCAAACTGAAGGCTCAGTAGCATTTTCATGTTACTCTGCTGGGAGAAGCTACAACTTATTTTATGTGGTCAACAGGCACATACAGTCATTATTAGGGCTCAGAGATAATTTGAAAATCAGACTGCTTTCATTTAATAAGGAAGTCCATCATGTTAGTTTAAAAGACCACTGTTCTAATTTCACCCAGTATATTTTCCCTACCTATGCAGATCTTTTCTAAGAGAAACTAGGCAAGCTTCCATTTGTGTACTCCATGATGTTAGACCCAGATGTCAGCCCAGTTATCAGGCCAGCCTGTAAAGTTCCAGTAGTTATGCAAAACAGAGTCAAGGCCGACCTAGACAAAATGGTGCAGCAAGTTGTAATTTGTCCAGTTACAGAACCAACTGAATGGGTATCCTTCATGGTGGTAGCTCATAAGAAAAGCTCAGATGGTATCAGAATATGCATTGATCTGGGAAATGTATTCCTCCTAGCTCCCAGGGTCCAATATGATGATAAAGAGCTACTCTATTTCTTTTTGGAAACCACAAAAACCTTAATAAAATTCTGTTAAAGTCATTTAATATAATTTTATTTGGAAACATGGGAATGGCTTGAGCAATATAATTGATCTTTGGAAGTAGGATCATCTTTATTAATTATAGTCTGTCCTCAAATTTTAAAAACAATTTGTTCCATTTTTCCATTTGTGATTTTATATTAGATAATATGTTTGTATCATTTGTAGTTAGGGTTGCATTTATGTGATCACATAAGTTTATTCCTAAATAATTTATGTTTGGTACTAATGTGCCAATTATGTGATTTGTGTTAAGGAGCATCTTATGAGTCCTGTTTAGCATCATATATCTGGATTTTTATTACTTATTTTTAGACCTGAACTAAGATAAAATTTTGTAGTTTGCAAATCTAATTCTTGAAGAGATTCTTCTGAAGATCTTAAAGTTAAAAGAATGCCATCAGCAAAGAGCATGATTTTGGAATTGAAATGTCTATGTATTTTAATACCAATTATTTTTGGAGATTGACGAATAGTAATTGCAAATATTTCAATAGCTAAAGCAAATAATATAGGAGACATAGGGCAGCCCTGTTTAATTCTTTTAGTGATTTGTATAGCCTCCGAAGTGAATGATACAAGATTTACATAAGCAAGGTTGTTACTATATAGTCTTTTTATCAAGTGTATAAATTGAGAGGGAAGTCAAAGATTTCTTGTGATTTGAAAAGAAAGTCCCATTGTAATGTGTCAAACACTTTCTCAATATCAAGGGTGATTAAAAGAGCCTCTTGGTTATCCCTATTAATAAGATCTATTAGCGTAAGAATCTTTTGAATGTTGCCATGTGTTTGTCTATTGTGAATGAAACCTGTTTGATCTTCATGAATGATATTTGTAAAGGATTTCTTGATCCTGTTTACTAAGATGGATGTAGAGATTTTATAATCATTGTTGAGAAGTGACATACATTTAAATTTCCCAGATCTTGAATCATATATTAAAGCCTCCATTCTCAAAACAGTCATTAACTGGATAGATCCCAATTTCTCTTCCACCTGGAAATCTCTTCATGCAATCATATTCCTAAATGAAAATAAATTTGCTAGTATTTTCTTAGCAGATAATCAAAATGTCAGTCTATGGTATATACTAGGCATCGATTTACAATATAATATTGCAAAGACTACTAAAGTAAACTTAATAAATCATATTTATAACATTTTCAGAACATTTATAAATTCAAACATAGATTTAAAACTTTGGTGGGAATTACTAATCCCTTTCAGAATTTCTAAAAATTATACCAACAGAATACACAAAATAATATTTCAAGATTGGGAATCAAAACAATTCATTGGCTGACATCACTGTATAAAAAAATTAACAGTACTACAGACTCATGAAATAAAAAATATTTATAACATTTCAGACACGGATTGGATTATCTTACATAACATTCTATCCCATGCTCAAGATTTGTGTAGAATAATAAATAATTCTTCATTTAAAACTAAACCTAAGCTGATACTTCATCTTCAAGATTTGATATATAACAATCAGAATTGGCCTAACTTAATCTCTAACCTTTATAAAATCCTAATAAACTACAAAACTATACCCAAACTAAAATTTTGGAAATTTATTGATAAAGGACAAATATTACATTTTTCTTCAGAAGCGAAATCCGATTGTTTTATACTCTGTGAAACTAACCTCTAATCTCCAAATGTTGAAAATCTTCACATGGAAATTCTTGCAAGGAGCTTTCTATACTCCCAACAAAGTTGCTAAAATACAATCATCTAGTATTATTATTTGTTGGAGATGTTCTTTGGTATGTTCAACTGATTGGGAACATTTTATTTATGATTGTATAAAAATTAACAAATACTGGACAGAGATTGGTAAATTTTGTCAAGCTTTATTTTCAGATTCATTTATTTTATCTAAAACCCTAACTCTCTTGAATGTAAATGTCATGAATAACATGAAGAAAACCAATCTCTATTTCCTTTTGACAATTTTAGCAGTGGCAAGAAAATGTTTAACTAGAAAATGGAAATCAGCTTTTCCACCCACCATTGAAGACATCCTATTATCACTGGAAGAATCAGCATCCACAGAAATAAAAGTCAAAGAATCAATAATTTTCCCTAGGAAATGGACTGATAATCCTTGGACCAAAGTTCTTGGTTTAACTGAAACTCTTAAATCATCGCATTCTCTATAATTCTGAATGAATGTTTTTTAAATGTTTTGAATTATTTATTGGTAAATGGAAGTTTCATTATTTATTTCTTGATGGAAAATTTTCATATTAGGCCAAATGTAAAAATTGTATATAGTTATCTAACCAAAATTTACATTAGAATGATGGTAACATTTTCATGTGTTTAAATTCAATAAAAATATTGGGAAGAAAAAAATATGTATTGATCCATGAGATTTGAACAAAGCACTGAAAATATCTCATCACCCAGTGCATACAGTCAAAGAAGTTGCAGCTCTGATGCTAAGTGCCACTGTTTTTTATGTCTTAGATGCAAAGAGTTCATTTTGGCAAATTTTCTTAATCAAAAATCTTCATTGCTAACTAAGTTCAGTACTCTGTTTGGTTTGGCAGGTACAGATTTTTGAGAATGCCATTTGGGATAAATTCTGTCAGTGAAGTCTTTCAGCATGCAATGGAGCAATTTTTTTCTAGGTATCCTTGTGCTATTACAGTAGATGATATTCTAGTAGGGGGTAATAGTGAAACTGAGCATGACAGAAACCTGAGAAAGTTCTGAAAAGAGCACATCAAGTGAATCTTAAGCTGAATCATCAGAAGAGCAAATTCAGGTTATGAGAAGTTACTTATGTTGATCATTTATTTACCAGTTCAGACTTATGACCAGACCCTTCCAAGCAACCAGCTATTCTTGATATGCCAGCTCCAGACAATGTTCAAGCCCTACAATGTTTTCTTGGCATGGCTAATTATCTAGATGAGTTCACTCCAGACTTGAGCCAACTAACAGCACCACTCAGAGAGTTAACAAGTAAAGATGCATCCTGGTCATGGTTGGAACAATACCAGAGAGCATTTGATGCCCTGAAACAGAGAAATGCCAGTCCACCAACTTTCAGATACTATGGTGTTCACAAACCAGTTACTCTTTCCTGTGATGCTTTGAAATTTGGTCTCAGTGCATTCATTCTTCAAGAGGGTCAGCCTGTTGCCTGTGTGGGCAGAACTCTAACCCAAATTGAAATGTAGTATGCTCAGATAGAGAAAGAACTTTTGGCAATTGTGTTTGCATGTTTGAAGTTCCATAATTATATTTATGGTTGACCTACTATCCAGATTGAAACTGATCACCACCCTCTAGTCACTATTTTGAGAAAGCCGATGCATAAAGCTCCAGCTAGATTACAATGTATGATATTGAGATTGCAGAAGTATAATTTCAATCTTGTTGACACAAAAGGCAACTTCTTTATCTTGCTGATGTATTATCCAGATCACCCAGGAATACCACTGAACAGCATGAAAATGAGCAACTTGATTTTGAAGTCATGGAAGTGAGAAGTTTTTCTTCCACATGTCTTGATAAGCTTAGAAGTCATACAGCCACAGATCCGGTTTTACAGAAACTCAACCATTTTATCAATTGAGGATTGCTGTCAAAGCAATCGAGTTTACAATCAGGAACCTTATTTTCCTTACAGAGATGAGATTTTGTCTGATAATGGTATCATCATGAAAGGTCCATAAGTAATTGTTCCAAAGTCCTTGCAACAACAGTATATTACTATCTTGCATCATGGCCACCCAGGAAATGATTCTAGCAAAAGAAGGGTGAGAGGACTAGTATTTTGGCCTTCTATGTCACAAGACATTGAGAGACTACTTTCATCTTGTTCTGTATGTAATAGTACAAAGCCACATCAACAGAAAGAACCACTTCAGCTAAACCAGATCCTTAAACTACCTTGGTCAACAGTAGCCACTAACATTTTCAAATGGAATGGTCAACATTACTTGGTGTTAGTAGACTCCTTTTCCAACTGGTTCAAGATTGACTTACTTCCTAATCTAGCATCCAGTACTGTTATTACTTAGATGAAGCATCGTTTTTCAGCCATGGTAGTCCACACAAAGTTATTTCTGATAACGGTGCACAGTTTACTAGCCAGCAATTCAAAAGATTCATCGAAGAGTGAGACTTTATCCATGCTATGAGTAGTGCTGAGTACCTCCATTCAAATGGTTTGGCAGAACATACAATTCAAAGTGTGAAACAGTTACTAGAGAAGTTGAAATTAGATAATAGTGATGTTCCCTGAATCTCTTGAATCTCAGAAATATTCCTCATGATAAGCATCTTGGTTCACCTGCCTAGAGACTTCTGTCGAGACAAACCAGAACTACATTACCAGTCAGCAGTAGTTTATTGGTTCCAAGTGCTAAGAATAACAGATCGGTAAAAGCCCATCTGTTAAAGAAGAGCATAGCCCAGAAGTCTTATTACAAGTCCAGCAAACAGCTGAATCCATTATGTGAAGGAGAGAGTTAGAATGCAAACATGCAAAGGTTATGATCGGATTGGAGTCATGAAAAGTATTTGCCCAGAGACGAGATTATACATTGTGGAATCACAAGGAGTAGAGTTTAGGTGGAATCAGAAACATTTGATGCTGGTGTCCAAGCCTGTACTGCAGCATTTAGCCTGTGAAAAAGACTTTATCTCAGAGTGCTCCAGTTCCAGAGGACGTTCCAGTAAATATCCCTGTTCCTGAGATGAATCCCGAAATTCCTGGTAAGAGTTGTTCACTGAAGACTGTCCCTATTGCTAAACCCAGTTCTGATTACTATATCACTAGATCAGGTCGCATTTGCAGACCATGTTACAGATACACGGCAACTTAGATATGAACATTGTGTTTGTTTCTAATGTCTGTATTATTTCATGTCTTGTTCTAATGTCATTTCATTGAGGGCAATTTATTTAAAAGGGAGGATGTAGATCAATATGTATGTATGCCTTTAAGAAGCTTTCCATGGGCTTGCACAAGTGTATAAATACTGAGCATGTGCGAGCTTGACTGCTATTTTGTAGTATGCTGTTGAGATGCAAGCATGTATGTCTGTGTAGTCTGTCAGTTAATCAGTTTGTTTATATTTTGAAATGCTGCTATCCATCCTGATGTGTTTCTGTGCAATAAACCATATAAATGAACTGCCCCGCCTGTTCATTATCTATACAAGAGAGGGAGGAGCGACAAGGGTCATGGTCCTGGATGTAGTCATAAAGAGAGCTCATTCAGCAGACATTACTCATGTTCATGTAACACCCCCACTTTGATTTGGGGACGTGGCAGTGGCAGTGCAACACCTGGCACAAGCAGTTCACGTGGTCGGGAGCAATAACATTGAACTGACAGCTCTGTTATTAATGGCTCACAACTGTCTGACATGGCAGGACATAGTGCTAACACACACACACACACACACACACACACACACACACACACACACACACACACACACACACACACACATTTTATCTTTCTAGTGCCTTTAGTTTTAAAATTGGACTAATTGAAATATGTTCATTCAGGCCTGGCCAGTTCCCTGCATTCAAACATAATTGCCAGTATAATTCTCTTTTCTCAAGTAATAGTGACCATGCACCACCCCTCATGTTGGTACTGATATTGTCTATAATAGGAAATTGGAACTTATGGTCCTTATACTCCATAACATGTTTGCTAAGAGAATTTGCTTCTTTTTTATTCCTTATATCATATAGGTGTTCGTATATCCGATTTTTTAACTTTCTATCAGTCTTGCCTATGTAAAAGCAAGAACAGGTGGTACACATGGCACAGTAAATCACTTTTCCGGATTACAGTAGCATTTCTGATTGATTTTGATTTCAATATTAATTATTAACATAATTTTTATGCATTTTATGCATAATCTGCATCACCCATTGTGGAACATCATCCATAGCAAACCTTGTGTAAAGCTTTGAGGTGTGCCATATGTTTGAGTCATGGTAACTGCATGGGTTGCCTGCACATATACTGAAGATGATCCTTCAGGCATTATGGACAACCTGGTATGTTTGAATAAAACCTCTTTCTGTTAATTTATGTCCTTCCCTGTTCACCAGGTGGGGCTTTCATTTCTATGTGAGTGCAGCCTATGGCTACAAACATTCAGGGAAGCATACTACATCATAAAATTCCTGCATTGTTCTTGCTCTGTCCACTAAGTGTGCATGAAAAATATATGTACTCTTTTGCATGTTCTAGCACAGCATTGAGACATTGGTGCAATATTCTGGAGGCTGAGGCCTGTGACACCCTAAATATATCCCCTGTGGCTCTCTGGAATGTACCACTAGCTAATATCCTTAATGCTATACATACCTTAGTTTCCACTGGTATAAGTTATCCTTGATTTCCCCAGGGTCTGAGGTGGGGGTGGCAGAGATTGCAGAGTTCCTGTAGTGTTTACCTTTCAATCCTGTAGCTCTCTAATATTTCAATTTCATGCAGTCCATGATATGTTAAATAGGGTCTGAACACCCTTCTCCATGGACAAGTTCTACTGGCAGATGTGGCAACATAGATCTGAGCCTGTTGCACATACACATACAAGACAGCAGCAGCAGCAGCCCCTATGGTGGCTGTATTCCAATAGATTTTGGAGTTCATGGCAAAGAGCAACTCCATTTCTACATGATTACTTTATAGCTTCCTGAATGACTCCATCATCTTGGCTTGGTTTATTAGCATGTAATTCCTCTGCTGTTTACATTTGTTGGCAGCTCAGCACAATATGTAGAGCTGTTTAATGAATACGAAATACCATGCGATCATGTGCACCTCATGCTGCTATGCACGCGATAGCAGTGTGGAGATTAGCCATGCATGAATCCAGCCCATTTTCTGGTAAATGGTGGCTAAGATTTCATGAGTCATTTCTGCTTAAGGATTCAG
Organism: Protopterus annectens; assembly: GCF_019279795.1. NCBI lineage: Eukaryota > Metazoa > Chordata > Ceratodontiformes > Protopteridae > Protopterus > Protopterus annectens. Next base: position 308,852,047 of record NC_056732.1, on the reverse strand, counting down.
CAATGCCTCCAGTGTCTGATTGTCTCTACCTTATTTTTATGCCGAATGCATTAAGTAATGATTCTTTAATATGAGTATAAGTCTGGTTTCTAAGGAGAGTAGTTGTGTGCATTTGTTGCTTTATTGCTGATTTGGGGGTAGGACAAGTGCTTATTTCAATGTGACATCAGATGAGGACAATAAACTGTACAGGAGTTAATCTTATGACGTTTAGAAATTTGGTTGGGGTATGTTTTTAATTATTCAGTCCAACAGGAGGGGATATTTCATGTTTGCTGTAGGGACTGTCGGAGATATTGTTTTGGGAAGGTAATGTTAGTGGAGTGTTGTTTGGTAGTCTTTTGATTGTTTAATTCGGAGGTCTATTAGCATAGAAGCTAATAGCACATATACAATTAATGGGGTCATTTAATAGACATGACTGGTGATGAGGTTCTGAGAGATGTGTGATGGATTGTCTGGAAAGGAAAATGAATGTTGTTGTTTGATTGTGGTGAAAGTGACATTAGGGATTGAAGGAATTTGGGAGTTTTTGCTTGGTTGTTTTTGGTTATATGTTTGCTTTCAGATGAATAAACAAGTATAAATGAAGCAATGCCAGTGGGAATGGGGATATGTTGGTGAATGAGATGGATCTATGTATATGCATGGTGCATCAGAAAAGAGTGGCCATGTCCAGAAAACCTCGAGTACACAGTTACTGCCATTCCTTTCAGAACTGCAGCAAACTGTCTGTTCTGTTTATTAAATCTGTAGTATAATGATAGCAAAGTAAATTCTTACACTGCCTTGATAGTAAAGAAATATTCCATGTAAGGATTAACAATGCTGTCTACTGTATAAAATACCTAAATCTGACCTAAAGGTTATAGAAGACCTATGACATTTAAAGTGGACATACATAGAGTGCATGTGCAACATACCTTCTAGTGGAATCAAAATGCTATGACCTTCACTGTCTTGGGAACAATCCTGATAAGCAGAAGATAACTGGACGATTGATGGTAGGCAGGAAAGTACCTTCTCTAGCAGTGAACCTTATAGTGCACTGAGGAGACATCTTCCAGCAATGAGAAGTAAAGGTGGATTAATAATGAGTGGGTGAAAAAAAGGGGAAAAAGAGCAAAGGTTACAAAAAGTAATGATGTCTTCCTGTTTTAAACACTATGGTTCTTCCCATATTGCCTCTTGGAATACAACAGATTTAAACAATTGCCACAACTGAAGCCCTATGGATTTCCACCAAAATGATAGCAAGATTGTATTTTGAAAGGGAAAGAACTCAGTGTGGAAATTGTATGAGCATAAACCCTGTTCCTTAAACTACTCTAAATGATAGTTTTTTTTTCTTAGTTATAGCAAAGAACTTTCTATACTGGTAGATGATAAACTGTTATTGCTGGTAATTAATATGGGAGGAAGTCATCTTTGCTGCTAAGCAAAGTGAATAAAAGCTTAGTTAAGGGAAGTATGCTTGTATTTGCTGCTACTAATAAGACTGGAGGTCAGACGATGCCTGATAAAGCAGTAGTAGTAGAGGTTACTGTAGTGGATTTAAACAGTCGAAGCTTTGGGGAAAGAATTCAAAAGAGTCCCATAAAATAGTAGATTCCTGGGAGAGGCAATGAAGTATGTCTTTAGTACTACAAATACAAAGAGTAGCATGGAAAATGTAGTATTTAGCTGACGGTACTTTTTTCCTTGTGCCATCATTGATTCTTCACATTCCTTGAGCTTTAGCTATCCATGATAAGACTGAACTGCATCCCTTTCCATGCAGCAGTGAGCATACTTCCCTTCCACTGCTATGTCCATTGCATTTCTCCCAAAAGGCATTGGTTTACATTTCTTCAAACTGCCTTTTTCCTAATCATATCTCCAAACTTGCTATTGTTACATGCTTTCTACACAAATCGTACTTTTAACACAATATTGGACTGAGGTATAAGTATATGAGATGTAACAAGCTTTATCTTGTTCTGCTTTTGATTCTCTTCCTCTCTAACTGTATAATCCTTCCACCATGCAAGGCTGTTAAGCAGACAATACTTATGGGTCAACCCCTTTAAAAAGCTACAAGTACTTTGTCAGCTTACATAGTTAACAAATTAATACAAACCATACAGGCTACAAGAAGACACCGTTTGCTTCCAGACTCCTTGCAATGTCATGCATAACTGCACTGAAAATGTACAGACAAAGCAATGAGCCTTATATTTTGTTTTATACTAACAAAAAATGTTGTTGACCTATTGAACTATATCAATGTAAAATTGTTACTTAGCTTCTTTTTAATGCAACTTTAACTTTATGCATGTAACCCAACATATGTGAATCTTTTTGCTATAACTGCTATTATATCAATACTGTTTAAAATTGTACTTGTTTAAAATGTACCACTGGAGCTTTTCTCCTCGGGTCTCCACTGAAAATGGGCCACATGCCCAGTTGGACAAACCCGGTTAACAAATGTCAATAAATAAATAAATATAAATAATAATATATTTATTAAAAGCTATCTGTCACATAGGCAACAATCAGTTCAATGGCAAGGTATACAATCTCCTTTACTCCCAGCTACGATAGGCGTACACCAAGGCTTAATTTTAGGCCCACTGCTCTTCTCCAAATTTACCAACAATCTACACACCTCCACCCAGCATACCTCCCTAATATAGTATGCTGACGATTCGACTCTTATCTACTCTGCTCTATCACTTTCCACTCTACAACAACTCACACAAGAATCCTTCAGTTCTATAGAAAGTTGGATTACTGATATCCAACTAATCCTAAACCCCAATAAGACAAAATTGCTACTTTTTATCCCTCAACAAATCTATACCTACCCCCTATCCTTTTCAATCTCTTCCAAAAATGGTACTATCATATCTCCCTCTAACCATACCAAACTCCTCGGTATAAAAATTGACAATAACCTACTCTTCGATGTCTATATCTCACAAACCATAAAAAGGTCCACAAAAAATGGGAACCCTATATAGCCATAAACAATTCCTCTCAGAACAGGCACATATCACCCTAGCCCAAACCCACCTACTCTCCACTCTAATGTATGCAGCGCCAATTCTTACCCAAGTCAGAAAACTTGATCTCACCAGACTTGAATCATGTTACAATAAAATTGCCAAGTTTGCTAACAACTCCACCTTCAGAACCCATCACTATCAATCTCTAAGGGAATTACGATGGTTAGAACTTACCACCAGCTAGTCATTGCCTTTAATATTGTTAGACACCCTGAAAAAAAAACAGCACTAAGCCAGTTACTGTCTCCATACAGAACTAATTGTCCTCTTTTATCTACTGAGACATCCCTCCTCTGCATCTCTAAAGCTAACAACTCAGGGAAAGCTCTTTTTTCTCATGCCATAGCTAAATCCTGGAATAACCCCCCCCCCCTTCCCTGACCTCTCCCCCCACTAACACACATTTCAAAAATGTTCTCAAATCACATCTTATGAATACATGGTTACATCCATGCATGACACAAATCTCACAATCTCAGCACACTTTACACCTTCCTTCCTGCTATCTCTACTGTATATATGCTAAAGTTAGGTATCTTACTGTCAACTTGAAATTGCATAACATGTCATGCCTAATCATATGATTTTTTATTCTTTTATTCTGTCTCATTAATCAATGTTAAAGCTTTGGTGTATGAGACTTTCTATCTTTGTAAATTTACTCACTTAGTGCTGATGTATTGTTTATTGTTTAGTCTGGATTGTATGAGACTTTTTATGCCTGTACTTACCTCAGTTATCACTGTTATATGATTGTTTGTATTACCATGTTGATGTTAATCTAATTGTGGAGCTTTTCTACCCAGGCCTCTTCTGTAAATGGACCTGTGTCCAGTTGGACTATCCTGGTAAACAAATGAAAAATAAAATAAATAAATAAAAGTAAATATTTACAGTGATATCCTAGGATAACCCATCTGACAGTTTCACCTAAATGTAGATATCTTCATGACAAAACTATTTTGCAAACTGATCATGTGCTCATAAAATTAGTACAAATTTAATTTTTGAGTACCTCTACCACTTTGGCAGACATAGTTGTTAGTAGGTAGCTTAATGAACAAAAATATTTTCCTCTGTGCTTGCCTTGAAAGAATGTAGTACTTACTCAGATACTGCTACAATCTAATGAAGCTAGGTTCACAGCTTTCACTGGTCCACTGTACTTACAAAGGAGGGCATGGCAAAAGCATCACACTGCTTTCAAACATTGTTTTAGAAGACAAATATTCCCATGCCCAAATAGGAGTATTAATGTCAAGTCAAACACTGATCTTTAATAAAAATATAGTTAAACATCATATAACCTGGGAGTAAACAATCACATTTATATAAAGATAATAGCCTAGACCTTACCTTCTGAAAGTAAACCAGAAAGTGACTTGCCCATTTAATGTTACATCATTAGAGCCGCCCACAGAAGTACCTGCACCTAGTCAGTGATATCTCACATACCGCTAGGCCAGGATCTGCCAGTGAACCCTCTTCACTTCTCATTTCTGAGGATAGCTGCATTCTGTTGGAAGATGAACATTTCAGTGACACAATAAAGGTAGATAAAAAGAAAATGAGATCCTTTGATCTCTCTCTGATCATTCCTACACAACACAGCATGAGTACAGCTACATATTTAGCCTTCCACTGCACAAACTAATGAGTATCTAATACCTTTAGTTGCATTCCTCAGTCAGAAATCTGTCTGTGAGATGGTTTTATATTATGGAACACATTCGAGGCCTTTCCCTTTGCAGCTTTGAGAGTACTACAAAGAAACCAGGATTCCAATGGAAATGCAGGCTTTAAAGCTTAGCTATGCTAACTGGCATAGCATGGGGTAATTAAACTACTGCGTTTCGTTTTCATATTTTGCAGTTTAAGTAGTGAAGTGTAACAGACTTATTTCTACTTAACTAAGTACATATAGTTATAGAATTGTTAAAAACCCGTCACATTTTAAAGATTTAAATGTTCATTTTAGTTCATTGCTCTGTGATTTATCAAAGGGCATGTACTAGCTACTGTTGTACTTGAAAAAAGAAGGATAGATGATAACATTAAAAATGTTGCAGTTTGAAACTTTTTACTTAGCCAGCTGATCACATTTCCTGCAATACTTTATTTGGCTGTCCAGGATTTTGCTGTTTGATGATGCATAATAGAACCATTTTATTTATGCTAGGAAATAGAAAGCTGGTACAGTTAATATGTATCACTCTGATTTGTATGAAAAGCATGATAAGACTCCATAAAAGGACAGGGGGAACACTTATTCTTACCATATGTACCTGTTTTTGTACTATTTCATTTCACATTCAAAGCTGACAAGCTAATTATATGATTTTCTTTAAGCCCTGTATCATCACAGCCAAGTCACTTGGTATTTGGAAGAAATAACATGTCTGCTTATGTGCATACAGTGCATTTAGGAGACTGTACAATATTTTACCTGCTCTGAGGTCCACTGTCTTAATTAACAAAGGATTTTGCTTGCATGTAAAGACTGTAATACAGAGATTAACATTAAGCTTTAAATGTTTATTTAATGGCATTTTCAGTTTTCTTTAAAATGTCAAGAAAGGAGTAAACAGCCCATTAGAAATGATTTTAGTACAACATGAAGCAGAAGGGTGCAGTGACAAATCAAATTATGCTTTTATCTAAAATGGCATCTGTGAATATATTAATATATTATATAGGCCCTTAGAATGACATTGTATCTAATTATTTGGTAGACAATATTGCAAATTAAATGTCCCCCACTGCCACCTGCACATAACATTTTAAAAATGGACCAGAAATAAGTGTAGACTATAATTTTCTGATACAATAGTCTGTGTTAGTAATTGCTTAAAAAGACACAGCTCAACAAATGAGACTCTATTTCTGCTTTTATATGAAAGTTGCTTTTTAGAGCAATATTTAGCAAATTTGACATCATGCTTTCTCATAAAGTCATGCATCTCACTCACAACAATTCTTTCTTATTAACTGGCTTGGGTACAATTTATTTTTCTCTCAGGCTATGAAGGAAAGTGCAGGCATGGCATACTCTGGTCAGAGCTGATAAGCTGCCCTATAGAAGCAGTACTGCTGGTGTGATGAGATTTGTTAAGATGACAATATCCCATTGGCTTATACAAACAAAACCGTATATCAAACCTATCAACAGTCATATCTACAAAACAATACCTTTACACACCTGACATCTTTCACAGAAGGCTCTCTGGACTGCTTCCAGAAATGCAGTCATCAAATTACAAAACGCTCATTATTATTCTCATTGATGTATAGTTAAGCTAATATTCCATGTGCTCTTTTTATATTTATATCTCACTGCCCAGCTATCTGTCTATCTATCTGTGTAGCTATATTAAATACAGAGTGGCCATAACCATTCTTCATAAAAGAATGAATAATCCATAAGATTTGCAGTTATATCAGTGTTGGGATTATCTTCACATTTTATCAGTTTAGCACACACTGTGCTATTCTTCTGTAATTATTTCTGAAACAGTCCTGCTTTCTGACTTATTGTGTATCCATTCCCAATGCTTCTGTTTCATTTTTTCAGCTATTACTACTTTAGTACAAGTAGGCATAGGAATATATAAACTGGAATGCATCAAGACCACATGCAGTCTCTGCATTTTTCTGCCCAAAGATTTTGATGCAAATCTCATGTAACAACTATAAGTATTTACCTTATACTACCCTTCACTAGGATGGTTAAATGGCTTGTCAATAATGCATGTTCCCTTACTGTGTTTGTCGCTATAGTCTTTCCAAACCAAAATCCTAGTTTATTAAAACAAAATTATCTTTTCGGACCAGAGGTGGAAAAATACTTCTACCCATTACATCTGAGTAAGCCTACCCAATGCCAAATAGTATCCCTTTATTCTTGTCAACTTGTGTATTAGGTAGCTAGGTGTGCATATTATTTATATTTGTGTGCATGCTTATAACTGTGTGTGTGTGTGTGTGTGTGTGTGTGTGTGTGTGTGTGTGTGTGTGTGTGTGTGTGTGTGTGTGTGTGTGTGTGTGTGTTTGTGTGTGCACGACACTGTAAGGGGGTGCTTGTGTGTGTCTGTGCATACTGCCTTAATGAACTTTGTTGATACCAGCATACTACCTTCTTCTTTCACTGACAGCATACATTCAATATATTTAGTATCTCCTCACATTTGAGATGTTGCACCACAGTGGTTGATATCCTGTTCCTGCTTCATATTATGATTTTGCATAATAATTACTAGTGGAATGACAAAGCGTGAAATGAGAAGTTAATCTAACATGGCCTGCCTGTCTATAACATAGTGGCTTCACTAACTTTAGCAGAAATTGTGCCCCACTATTAGAATATTCCTGAACTACATAAGAAATGACCATGGCATACACTAAACAGCAATACATGTAGAAAAAGCTGTACCCCTTCTCCCACTAAAACATGTTATTTCTGAAACCTCATTACTGTCAAAAATATAAACTAAAGCATTCTTGGATTATTTCAAGTCTGGTTAATTGGATTTTCTGTGACTAGACCTAAAAGTTTGTTTTAAAACAAAAGATCTACTATGTTAAGGTGACCTTTTTCAGCTCAGACGTTTCCAGAACTGCATATTGTACTACACTTATGGTATGCACAACTACCTATATAGACAAAAAACAGCTTCTTGCTTATTGCTCATGATGTCTTATTTGGGCATCTTTGAATATATTCAGATCTACTTACTTTACTGTTTTAACAGTCTTCAGCCATGTTTAAGCTGGTATGATAATTGCTAGTTTCATTCCACTTTTGCTTTTGCTGCAGTACCACTACAAACCAACCACTGCACATACATACAAACAACAAACACATATACAGTCACACTGTTTACTCTTCCCATACATTGAATCCCATAACATTGAAAATACATAGGAAACTAACATTTAATATGTGCCAGCACAACTACATACAGAAACAAATAAAAAACAAACCATATTATACTTCTCCAACTATAAGCAGGGGGGCAAGCCCCCACACCCCCTGCTACATAAAAATATCAATTCCAAAATCGCACTACACAGAACAAAACAGCAAACATATCATTCTGCGCTTCATGGCTGCCTGTTTAAATTGTAAAAAAACTATCCTCAACCTTCTCTTAGAAACACTAATTCACTGTTAAAACATTACACATTACTATATATCTCTCCGATACTTACCAGGGTTTCATAGGTAACCTCAGTCAAGTTCCCTTCTTACTTGCTATACTACAACATAACACATCTTAGTATAATGTAGTGGGATCTCAGAGTTTATATATTTAAGTAGCAGGGGGTGTGGGGTATACTTGGAGAAGAGTAATATGGTTTGTTTTTTATTTGTTTCTGAATGTAGTTGTGCTGGAATATAGTACATGGTGATTTCCTATGTATTTTCAGTGTTATGGGATTCTTCTTCTTCTTCTCTTTCTTTCGGCTGCTCCCATTAGGGGTCGCCACAGCAGATCAGCTGCTTCCATTTCTTCCTGTCCTCTGCATCTTGCTCTGTCACACCAACCACCTGCATGTCCTGTCTCACCAGATCCATAAACCTTATCTTAGGCCTTCCTCTTTTCCTGTTACCTGGTAGCTTCATCCTTAGCATCTTTTTCCCAATATACTCTGCATCCCTCCTCAGCACATGTCCAAACCAACGTAATCTTGCCTCTCTGGCTTTGTCTCCAAACCTTCCAACCTGGGCTGACCCTCTAATATACTTATTCCTAATCCTGTCCATCCTCGTCACACCCAGTGCAAATCTTAACATCTTTAACTCTGCCACGTCAAGCTCTGACTCCTGCCTTTTTGTAAATGCCACTGTCTCCAACCCATATAACATAGCTGGTCTTACTACCCTCTTGTAGACTTTCCCTTTCACTCTTACTGGTACTCGTCTGTCACAAATCACTCCTGACACTCTTCTCCACCCAGTTCATCTTGCCTGTACTCTCTTCTTCACCTCTCTTCCACACTCACCATTACTCTGAACTGTTGATCCCATGTATTTAAACTCATCCACCTTCACCACCTCTACTCCCTGCATCCTCTCCATTCCTCTATCCTCCCTCTAATTCACACACATATATTCTGTCTTAGTCCTGCTGACCTTCATTCCTCTTCTCTCTAGAGCATATCTCCACCTCTCCAGGGTCTCCTCCACCTGTTCTCTACTCTCACTACAGATCACAATGTCATCTGCAAACATCATAGTCCACGGGGACTCCTGTCTGATTTCGTCTGTCAACCTATCCATCACCATTGCAAATAAGAATGGGCACAGAGCTGATCCTTGATGTAATCCCACCTCCACCTTAAACGTATCCGTCACTCCCACCGCAGACCTCACCGCTGTCACATACCCTCGTACATATCCTGTACCACTCTTACATACTTCTCTGACACTCCCGACTTCCTCATACAACACCACAACTTCTCTCTAGGCACCCTGTCATATGCTTTCTCTAAATCCACAAAGACACAATGCAACTCCTTCTGACCTTCTCTGTACTTCTCCATCAACACTCTCAGAGCAAACATCGCATCTGTAGTGCTCTTTTCTGGCATGAAACCATACTGCTGATCACTAATCATCACCCCACTTCTTAACCTAGCTTCCACTACTCTTTCCCATAACTTCATGCTGTGACTGATTAATTTAATCCCTCTGTAGTTACTACAGCTCTGCACATCACCCTTATTCTTAAAAATCAGTACCAAAACACTTTTTCTCCATTCCTCAGGCATCCTCTCACTTTCCAAGATTTCATTAAACAATCTAGTTAAAAACTCCACTGCCATTTCACCTAAAAACCTCCATGCTTCCACAGGTATGTCATCTGGACCAACAGCCTTTCCGTTCTTCATCCTCTTCATAGCTATCCTTACTTCCTCCTTGCTAATCCACTGCACTTTATGATTCACTATCCGCACATCATCCAACCTTCTCTCCCTCTCATTCTCTTCATTCATCAGCCCCTCAAAGTACTCTTTCCATCTGCTCAACACACTTTCCTCTCTTGTGAATACGTTTCCCACATTATCTTTTATCACCCTTACCTGCTGCACATCTTTACTAGCTCAGCCCCTCTGTCTAGGCAATCTGTACAGGTCCTTTTCTCCCTCCTTAGTGTCCAACCTTTTATACAACTCAAGTGTTTTCAATTTTCAATATTTTGTTCACAATGTTTTGAATTTCAAGGCTATGGGATTTCAATGTTCTAAAGTGAATATATATATATATATATATATATGTATGGGTCTACTTTCATAGACCGAACGTACGGATCGCCGACACACATCTTCCCGACCCCAAACAACCGAAAACACACCACACCAAAAACTAAACATACCGAACACCACAACACCGACACAAAAAACGCAAACTACATATTGCACACAACAACATATCCACTAACCGTAACCTAAACCCTAACCCTAACGTCCGACACTACCGCACACTTACCCAACCCGCACCCTAACCCTAACTCACTTAAAACACCCCTAAACCCCAACACCGTCACTATCGCACACTCACCCTACCTGCACCCTAACCCTAACTCACTTAACCCACCCCTACACCTCAACACCGTCACTACCGCACACTCACCCTACCTGCACCCTAACCCTAACTCATTTATCCCACCCTAAAACATGCAGCCCGTCACTATCGCACACTCACTCAACCCGCATTCTAACCCTGACACACTTAACACTACCCTACACTGCTCTACGTCACTTCCACACACTTACCTCACCGGAACCCTTAGTCCGACACCACCGCACACTCACCTTTCCCACACCCTATCCTAAAATCCCTCGCTATCGTACACTTACCTGTCCGCTCCCCAATACTACATCTTTCACTTTTGTACACTTACCATATGGCGCTCACACGCTGCCGTTGTCGGTCTCTCAGCCGTCGGGATATCGCGTTGTCGGTTACCTACCTCTTCGGTCGTTCCGTCTCGGTCTTCCGGGTGTCGGTCATGTGGCACTTCGGCCCATGAAAGTAGACCCATATATATATATATATATATATATATATATATATATATATATATATATATATATGTATAGATATAGATATGTATATATAGATATATATATATATATATATATATATATATATATATGTATAGCAGAATGGAACTGCACGTCTCGGTACTGTGAATCAGAATGCATCAAAAAATAAACTGCAATTTCTACAAATAATAAGTTGTGAAACTCACTGTTACACTTTTTTAAGCATTGTCACAGCTTCTGATGTTACGACTGTGCCCCCCAGCCCTGTCACTTATATACTAACACCTAGATCACTGCATAACGGAGAAGGGAGACACTCAAAGGTATGACATTTTCCTCATCTAGTCTACACTGTCACTCATTGCATTAAAAATGTCATTGGTTCGGGGATCACATTTTTGATCTTCGAGCTTTCAGTATGCACCACTGCATCTAGTACTTCTTATCTTTTGCTGTGTGCATCTGTTATGTCTGTAATCACCTTATTTCCCTCCTGAATATACATATTTTTTTAATCTGAACATAACATACCAATACCTAAATAATATAAAAACATTTATCAGATATCAAAATTTGCATAGAAGCAGCAGCAAAAGTAAAATTGGTGCCTATCACTCAGCAAATGAGGAACTTATTTGAGATAAACTCTTAGACAGTTGATGAGTTAAATGATTTGTGGGCTGAGACTCAGAACTAGCCTAGCAGAAAATAACAAATGTACTTCACTGTAGTATATTTCTTTATACAACATATAGTCATCCAGAAAGCAAACCTTTAATAGTCAAGATACTAATCCTGTCTTTCTTATGGAAGCAACTTTCCATATAAACAGTATTTTTAAGAGCCAGCACATTACTTGCATTAATTTTGAAAATATCAAACTTTATGTGGTTTCAGTATAAAACACATAAGTTATCATACCTCAGTTTGCCATTTCATTGTTTCATTGCCATCTTCTAGCTAAGAAGGTTTGAGTGTCTATCAGACCTACAGTATAACAAATGGGGTGCGGCCTTGCTTATCCTCAGGAAAAAAAAAGGCTTAATTCCTACCTAGCATAATTTATTTAGATAACAAGTACCTTTCTGAGATAAAACTTCAGGATGGGGTATTAATGTAAAATGGGAAGAATGCCTGTCCTCTGCCATCACAAGCACAGTTTCCCCATTTTATTTGATCACCACAAAATGCACAAGTACAAACTTCTTAGATGGAGTTTCTGTAGGTATGTCAAATACCTCTAGAAGCAAACATTCTTCCCTAGCTCTCTTTTCCAGGTATGCAGTCTGTTTTCGTCTCTCTGTATCTTACTTTGTTTTGATTTGCACATATTCTCATAGATGAACAATGGCCATAGTACAAGATATAGAACATAAACAGCTCTCAGTTACATAAGAAATCCATTTAGGACCACAACCCTAGTTTTACACATAAACTTCATCTCCACATAGAAACATTTTCAACTGTGCATGTTCAACAAAAGCCTTTTCTAAGTCAGTGATCACTGTTCTTTGGAATTTTGCTTTCATATCTTACAAAACAAATCAAACATGGCTGTCAGTCTTCTTAGCATATGCATTTCTACAGAAGATAATAGTATAAAAGAAGAAAAGAAAAAAGATAAGAAATGAAAACTACGATGCCTTTTATGATACCCATGACTGTGCAAATGTTTTTTTTCTGTTTTATAAGTACCCTCACAAAAGTACCTCATTCATAATGTATGTGCTTAACTTCTCTCACTTTTAAATAAGCTGTATTTATTCAACTTCTTCCTAGAATGCTAGAGCTGAGTGTAGATTTTCCTGTTCTGCTCTTAGCAATCTATATTTGTGTTTTATTATACTGATACATTTCTGAGTGTACTATGCTACACTGAGGAGGCCCTTTGTGATATCCATCCAGTGGTCTGTGCTCACCTTGAGCCAATTCAATGAATATCAGACTGGTAGTAAAAACTTTAGAACACATTATTAGCTAAATTCTTGCTACAATGTACTTTATATGTATGACAATTCCCTTAATAATTCCCATTCTATACTAGTAAAGTGCATCAAACAGTAGCTGTTTGTTAGATATATACTATTGGTGTGCTAGTTATAAGTTTTAGAATATCAAGCATTCACTAAATATTTTATATTTTGAGGTTTTATTTAACTCAGCCTGCTAACTTAGCATCAAACTGGCCATTTGCTCAAAGTGTCTTGTAGATTTGCTTCTAATTCACAACTGAACCTCCTTTACTGCTTTTGGTTTGATGATCTTATTCCAACTTGATTGATAATATAGTTTATAATTATTTTCTGATTTATTAATCGTGTTATCTGATTCAAATTCCCTTTTGAGCTGGCAATAAATCTTTACTTAAGAATTATTTATCAGATTGAGGATAGACTGTTACAATGCTCAATTTATATTTTGACGTACCATAAACATCTATTCTATGCTTTATACTACCATCAGTGGTATGTTATTAAATTATTTAATTATACAGTATCTCTTCTTGTAATTATTTGTCATGACTTTTTTATTTAGTTTATATCATAATGAGGGGGGCTTGACCTGACAGCTTCCTATGGTTGAAGAAGTATATTTAAACACAGAGTAATTTGTTTGGTGTATCTGTTTCAAATGATATGGTTCATACTTGTTAACAACAGAGGTACTAACTATGACATTCTCTGGTCAATAACTTCAATAAATATCTGCACTTCATGACAAAGTATAAAGAAACTGGGAGTCAGATTGACTTTGATTCAGCTTCTGAATCACATTTCAATTTAAGGATTTGATCAAAACCTAGATATAGAGCTCTTTCATTTTTTGTACTTTCTGTGCTTATAAGTAAATATGGAGACAAACGTGTACTGAATAAAATAACATAGGAATAATTTTATAACTCTGGTCAGAGTTACCTAATACAGGTTGTGAGATTATTACTGTGAGTCTTTTGGGGTCTTCCTTAGTATAAAGCAGAACTATAGATGCACATTTGGAACATTTAGATGAATATGTAAACAAGTACAATAAACGTTTCCACACAGATCAAGTCTGGTAGCTAGTGCAGAGGATTAAGGCTATAAGTTGTTAATGAGCTGCTTCCTGTAGTCTAGAGTTTGATTCCCTCAGATTGCATTTGTCTACTGTGTAACTCTGGGCAAGTCACTTAATTATGTAGCACTCCTGCACTGAAAAAGATCCAAGTGGTTCAGCACTTTGGCCTGGTCAGTGAATGCAAAGAAATAAATAATCTTTACCAAACCTCATTAATTCAAAATAAAAAAGAAGGAGGACTTTGGGAAAAGGTGAGGCAATATCCCAAATTATTTCTGAGGGAGGCATAAATCACTAATATCCTCAATATGTTGATATACAATCAATTTCCTTTTCTCTGTTTGTACTAAATGCTTTGAGGAAAAATAAGTATTTTTCAAGAAATACAAAAAGGATGTGAAAATATGAAAATTACCCAGGATGCAGAAGTTTAAAATAATGATTGGGATTGGGAGGGTGGCCTAGTGGTTAAGGTATTTGCCTTACAAAGACAAGGTGCAGGATTTGAGCCTCACAAGGGATAATTGGCTAGGCTTACAATGGCTCGCAAAGGCAGTTAGCCTAGTACTAACCTATGAACCTATGATGGTAAGCTGGCAGGGAATACCCCAGTTAAATTATTTTGTCAATACTAGTAGGCATTCCCCAAATTAATTCTGATGATAGGTGGTTTAGTTTTGAGAGGTGTCAGAAACTTGTTCCCTAAAATCAACAGGAACAAATTAACAGCTTTGTGTTTGCTGCACACTAGGCTGAGTAACAGTACTGCAAAACTTCCATCAAGTTACAACCCTTAAGAACCAGCCACAGACAAGGGAGTATCACCCAGCCAAAAAGATTTTTTAACATGTTAAAATACAAATACACTAGAAAAATAAGAAACAAAATACACAAGATTAAGTGCTTTCATCTGTTTCTCCAGACAAAAACATGTTGGAAGGTAGTAGTGGCTCATGTCTGGCTATGAGCAACAAAAAAACTGACAATTTCAAAAGTGGCTTTTGTAGCCAGTGTAAATATATTCTGGATAGTGACCAAGTTATGGTAAATGGTATCAAAATAAAGGCTACGTTTTATTGTAATTGTAACATCCAAGCGATTGTTTATCTGGCTCTTTGCCAGAAAAGTAATGAGTTTTATGTGGGAAAAACACAAAGAAGGTTGAGAGAAAGTATATATGAACATTCTTTGGGCATAAGAAAGAAGAATGTGAACAATTATTTGGCAAAACTTAGTGTGAATTTCCCTGAACATAATTTTCTATTTTTTTTTTCATTTCTATGACATTGTGAAGGATCCTGGGGGTGGGGAACCATGGGAAGATTTGATTGAAGCTAGTGAGTTATGGTGGCAACTAAGACTAAATGCAATGGTAACCCCCCCCGCACAGTTTGAATGAGCATGTTTCGATTGGATGTATTGTTAGGTTAAAATCTTACATGGTATAGGATGATCTGCTTGTTTGTATAAACTTGTCAAAACTGGATTGGTTGAGCACGGTCATGTGTTTTATAGGAGACTGCATTCTGATTCTGATGAAGTCTGGAGAAACAGGTGAAAGCGCTTAATCCTGTGTATTTTGTTTTTATTTTTCTAGTTTATTTATATTTTAATGTATTAAAAATTCTTTTTCATTGAGTGATACTCCCTTGCCTGTGGCTAGCTCTTAAGGACTGTAACTTGGTGGAAGTTTTGTTTCACTGTTTTGGGGTTATGGTAACACTGCTGTAACTATCATGAGGGTCAACAACATTAGCAGTAGGTATCCGTATGTTATTATATGGGCTAGAAGATTTGCTTCAATATATGTAGAAGTTATGAATTTTGCTAATGAGAAAGGCTGTAAATTGATAATGGTGGATGTTATTCCTCCGTTAAACATATGCATTGGGCTAATTCACTAAACAGTGAAGTCGGATTATGGGTATAAATCATATGGTGGTCAGATTTTTCTGGGGCAGAGATTGGTATCTTAATTCAATTCTACTTGACATAGCTATCACTTGGGACATCTACATAACAGGAAAATTACCCAGGATGCAGAAGTTTAAAATAACCTAGGCAGTCCATATTCTTCTTGTTCATGGATATTTACAAAACCTAATGTAGTTAGATAGTTATTTGTTTTGACATGTACTGGAAGTATCATTAGGAAATTCAGTTCAAGACTAAACTGATTTTATTCTTGGCACAGTTATATGGTTTGAATCAAATAATTCCACATCATCTAATTCATTTCAGAATTTTATATCAGATACTATTGGGGGTGGTATATCTTTTTATGTGAACAATATAATTCCATCAGCTATTATAATAATTATCAATAGATATGAAATAATTGTTGTTTCTGTGAGTATCGCAGGAGTGTTTATTATGTTCCTGATTGGTAGTTATCTTAAAATTTGTTTCTCTTTGTTCATATTTAAGCCTCACTTTTGTATAGGTGTTGGCATAGATACTCACAACTGCTCGTCATTTGGTAACGTTCCTACTGATTGTTGAGAATCTGCTTTTACCTGGAGGAAAAGAGAAAAATAAGTATTTTTTGCACTTCTCATATTCTGTGACTGTACTTTAGCAGTTTATTAAGCTATTTGCTGTTATTTGTGCACTTTGTAGCAAAAACAAAAAACTGTATTGCTGTTTTAAGTAGTTAATTGTATTGTATTACATTGTATCTGTTAGTTGTAGGGCTGTTGTAGATAATTTGTGTGGTCTTTTTACACTTAGATTCCAAACCAGATATTCTGTATTAAGAAAGGGTTTCTATGCACCCTTGTGACAGAAGTGTGTTTATCTAATCTGTCTGAGTTGTGGATTATTAGCGGAAGGCTTATTGTGTGCTTTCTTGATTGGTTGTTAGCTTAAAACTTGTTTCTCTTTGCTGCTATTTAAGCCTTGCATTTGTGAGGTGCTGATCTTTGTACAGCAACTGTTAGCAATGCCTTGTATAGACACAAAGGCCTAGATCATTGTTTCCCTAAACAGCTGTCAGTGAAACCATTCCAAAACTTTTCTGCTGCTCTAGGAGCAACTCAGCTGTGCATTAAGCAGTGTTGCCTTATTTATTTAGCCTACAAAAAGTATAGGTTCCTCTTGTAGTGTTGGCACTACCAGCACAGTCCTGTCAATTTAACCTGTTCCCTTCACTAATAAAACATACAATAAGAGCCTGCTATAATGGATGGGCAGTTTCCCATCATCTGTTTGGCCAGCCTTATAGGCATGGGCATCTTAAGGCAATGTAGCAATTGTCTCATGTATACTGACAACCACTTACTCCTGAAACAAACATAGTTTATGTAAGAGATGTATTTTCACTATGAAATTGGAGGCAAGACTCTCACATAAGGGCAAATCAAATGCCAAACAGGTTGTCAGCACACACACACTTCCCACACTAAATAAGAACATGATACATAAACCCACATATGCAGAAGTCCTCATCAGAGGCCTCCCAAATGGAGGCCACTTACACACACATAACAATGCAAAAAAACAAAAACACTACATAATAACACACACACACCAGTATCTCAACAAATAACCCCATAAGGCATAACACCACAAAATCTAATGTATTGGTCATAGGTGACACCATTGTGAGATACAGTGGACTAATAACAAACTAATGGACTCTGGCTAACAAAGTTTGCAGATGACTGCAAACTGGGAGCCATTATTGAATCCTCAAATGATGTGGATACTCTACAAAAGGGTCTTACAGAAACATATGCTTGGTGCCAGAGCCATGGGCTCAAGCTCAATGCCAAGAAATGTATAGTTATCCCCTTTGGGAAAAAACATGTACCCGTGAATTACCACATAGGTGGCAGTACATTAAACACCAAAAGTGTGATAAAAGACTTAGGGACACAGGTGGACAGTAGTCTCACCTTTAATAACCACATCGCCACAACAGTCAGGAAATCCTTCTATGCAGCACACCTCATCACTAAGGGCTTTTCATCAAGAAAAAAAGGAGGTCATTGTCCCACTGTACTCATCCCTCATTAGACCCATTATAGAATACAATGCCCCATTTGGTATGTACCTCTCAAGACATCTGCAACAACTGGAAAGGCCACAGAAATACCTCACTAAAAGAATCACAGGCCTAAAGCAGATGCCCTATGCTGACCGCCTTAAAAAACTCCAGTTATACACTGTCGCATAATGTCTACTCCGAGGCAATCCCTGCTTAACATACAAGGCCATGTCAAACCCAGAGCTATTAGACATGCTACACTTAAAGAAATCCCAATCCCTCAGAGCCACATGCTCCAGGGATCTAAACCTTGTCATTACAATGAACAAAACATGCTGGAGGGATAGGTTCCTGACCCAGAGACTCCCCAGACTCTGGAATAGACTGCCCATACATGTCAAGCAGAGCACCTCTTTGGCCCTCTTCAAAAGAAACCTTGATTATTGGATGGGAGAAAGGAAATTCACCCCGTGGATCACATCGGTCGCCCTGCTAGACAGGGGTCCAGGAAAGTAAATAGTGTGGGAATAAATAGCCAGGGAATTGTAATGGCTAGGTTTGTATAGGCCCTAGGGCTGTTAGCCTAGTACCAACCTATGAACCTATGAACCTATACACAGTTGTTCTCCTCACCAAGCTGGATAAGGATCGGGTTATGGTTACATGCTTGTCAGGTGCCAGAATCCATCAAGTCACTCAAGCACTCAAGTCACACAATCACAAGTACAGGTATGACCCCATCATACTACATGTTGGGATGAATATCTTGAGACATACCTCATTGGGCTATATGAAGAGAGACTTGACTGAGCTCTCTGATTATGTGCCATAGGCAGGTATAAGCCTAGCCTTAAGTAGCATTCTTCCTTTTCCAACAAAGATGCCACAATACAAACAAAAACAAAAATGACTGACTTTAACAACTGGCTAAGCTTCTGGTGTCAATCCAAGGGAATCCAATATCTGTCAGCCTGGGAAGACACAATTGACTGGTTACACTGCTTTGCCAGAAATGATCTGCACCTGTCTCCTCTAGGCTTTTGAATACTGGCAAAGGCATTAGCCACCCTGATTGAAGCCTTTTTTATGCAGTATCAAAATAATCAACCTCTCAACATAACAAATCCTCTCTAGATAAACTCAAGTAACTAGTGCTTAATGCTAGGACTGTAAACAAAAAACTGCACTCCCTGGAAGCACTCCTCACTTTAGAAGATGCTGATGTCTGTGCAGTCACCAAGACATGGCTCAAAGGTGCAGAAAGCACCCCAGCCATGCAGGGCTACAATGCCTTCTATACATTCAGTCCACAAAATGAGCATGAAAGAATCAAAGGAGGAGGTGTATCCATCTTCATTAATGATAAGTACACGTCGAGACTGGTCAAACATTATGATTCTCTTAAGCTACCTTATGTCCAATAAACTATATAAGCAAAGCCAACTACTACATCATAGCTTGCTATAGGTCCCCCACCATGAAACAGGAAAAGCATACCACATACCTGGACTTACTGGAGTCATTTGCCCTATAGCCCAACATCTTATGATTTTATTGATTTTAATTATCCAACCATCAACTGTAAAGCATACACAGCCACAACATGCTGACTCAGAGGTTCTTGGATTTTGTCAATGCAAATGTTCTGGAACAAATAGTCAGCACACATCCTTAACCCACAAGAGACTCAAATGTCCTGGACACAGTACTCACTAAGACAGAACATTGTTGCTACCACCACCACCCCACCCCACCCCGTGTGATGTCCTCTCTGTTAAGATTGAACCATAAATCAGTCTTGTTTGATGTAAAAGACCAGATACTCCATCAAGCTCAAAAATGCTTAATGGCATAAGAAGTTTCATAGCCCCCTTGAACACAGATAACATGGACTCCAATGCAGAGGTGTACATCCATGCCCTGTATAAGCACTTAAGCAGCTGTATAGAATTGGCTGTACTTGACCAGATTAAAACCAGGTCTTGCCAAAAAATAAGTCACCCTGGTGGACCTCTAGTATAAATAGGCTATACAATAAGAGAAATAACAAGAACAAGTGGGAACTGGCCGAGCAGAGGAAGAAATCCCTCTCTAGCCTAAACAAGCAAATTAGAGATTTTGTCAAGTCCTCCAAAGCTAATTACAAAGCAAAACTAGCCTCCCTAGCTAAGGATAATCACAAGGCATCATTTAACTATGCCCAAAATCTAAAACGGAATACCCAGCTATGCGCTGAACTGGTTGTGGATGGCACCACCCGTATTCAAACAGAGGTAATAGTCAACCTGCTAGCTAACAGTTTTGGAGCAAACCTCACCCCCATGTCCCTTCCAGTCATCCCCCAAAGTATACCCATCACCATTCCTCAGCCTATTATCTTAAGAGAGCAGATCATTTCTGTTTTCTCCAAGGCCAAAACACAGCATCAATGGGACCAGACAACATCCCAGGTTGCCTTTTAAACATCTTAAAACATAACCTAGCAAACCCACTTGGATCCCTGTTTAACCATAGCCTGTGAACTATATTCCAGCAGAATGGAGGTCAGCAACAGTAATCCATCTGCTCAAAGGGGGACCATCAACCAATCCTGTAAATTATAGGCCCATAAGCTTGACTAGCCTCATCTGCAAAGCCATAGAAAGAATCATTATGGACCTTATTAACAAAGACAAAGGGAATCTCCAAACTCTGGACCCCATCCAGTTTGGATTTGTTAAAGGTAGATCATGCTTGTTAAATGTGATTGACTTTTTCGAGAAAGTCACCAAGGCCCTGGATGAGAGAAACACGGTGTATATCACCTACCTTGTCATAGCCAAGGCATATGGCACAATCCCTCACTCAGGCATTATAGAGAAACTCTCCCAAATCAGAATTAACACCTGCATTATCAGATGGATAGCTAACTGGCTCACCAACAGGACATATACTGTCAATGTGGGTGAATTCATCTCTAGCAAAAGACCAGTCACCAGTGACGTACCACAGAGTTCCCTGCTGGGACCCGTACTATTCAGAACTTATTTCTCAGAATTCCAGGAAATCTTGGACACCCTGTGACTGACCAAGTTTGCTGATGACTGCAAATTAGGAGCAATCTCTGAGTCCCCCAATGATGTTAATATACTGCAGACAGGGTTAACACAGAGAAATGATTGATGCCAAAGCCATGGATTAAAGCTAAATGCAAAAAAATACATTATTGTTCCCTTTGGGAAAGCAGACATCCCTGCTAATTATAATATAGACAGCACTCCCCAAGTGTAGACCCAGTGGTATGTTATCTAGGTACTCAGGTTGATAGCAGTCTGAACTTTGACCACTGCATATTCACAGTAGTAAGAAAATCCTTCTATGTGGTGCAGCTTATAAGTAAAGGCATCACAGCTAGATCTAAGGATGTTATAATTCCATTGTACTCAGTCCTTATCTGACCAATAGTTAAATGCAATGCTCCCTTGCAGTTTCTGTTATAATAGTGATTTTGTATTTACTGCTTCCTCTAGTATTTTCTTTATTTTGTGTTGATTTTTAAGTAGCAACAAGGCAGATGCAGTAGGTAATCTGCATTTCAACCTTTTGTTCATTAACAGTTTAACAGGTAGGAGATTCATCCCCTGCAATGGTGTATTTATAGGCATCAAAACTCTGAGATGACAATCCTCATACCTTTGGCTACAACTCCTTTACAGCTGTTGTACCTCAGACTTTGCACTGTTCTGTTTGTTCTCTCAATTTGCCATTGCTCACTGCAGTAAGATGGGCTAGATGTTGTATGTCTGAATTATTTCCATTCACTTATTAATCACCTGAATTCCTGAATTTGTATTGTAGACCAGTGTATGAAATAATAAAATAAGATAACATTGTCTCATGAATATTTATTTATTTATTTTTATTTCACAATTGTTAACCAGGATGGTCCAACTCGGTCACCAGACCTGTTTTCAGTGGACGCCCTGTGAGAAAAGCTCAATGTTTTTATACACAGATAAATTACAAGACTTGCAAACAAAATTATTTTACACAAGTTTTCAGTGAATACATAGCAACTATATCTGAGATAACATTTTACACAAAGACAATATATTTCACAGGACTCTTACATAACACAGTGTGTCTGCCTCAGTGATAGAACTGTTTTACACAATACTATATTTCATAAATGAAATTGGGTGACAAGTTTTGCTGCAGAGATTAGTTTCTTTGTTAGTAAGTAAAAAGATAGGGATTGAATGGTGCATAGTTTCCAGTACTGGCACTGAATAATGAGTCATATCTGGATGTGTGACTTACAATTTGATTAAGTTAGGGAATTTAGAATAGTACTATGCACAGATTTGAAATACATAGCTTCTTTAAAATAAAACAGATCTTTGCTTGTATAAATTCATGGACAAAGTTCCTCTTCATTACTAGGATAATCATAAGAATGAAGTAACACCTCTCTACATTTGCCATAATAGAAATCCAGAAAAAAAGAGATGTGATATGACACAACACTGCACAACTTGTTCTATTTCAGTCAACATTCCTAACCAATATATTTTGTCCTGACCCACTTTCAATAATGCACACTGACACCAAAAGACATTTGACGACCTTGATTAAATTCAAACAGACGTTGATATGTTTATTCAGATAACTGTAACAAAATAACTGTAATGAGACATTCTTCCTAGCATCCATCACAACAGTGTACCTGCTCACCCTGTCCAAATAAGTAGTGTCCATACTCCACTCACTTATTCTTATCAAGCAGCGTCCTGCAGCTCACTTTGATCCCAAAACCCAATAACATCAACACCATCACTGAGAGAGGGAACAGAAAAGGACAATCCTGTCCCTCTTCTCCACCCAATATCCACCTGATAATCCAGTCAAATAAATTATAAAGTAAAAAGGGGAGGAGGGGTTGCAAACTCACATCAAAATGTGACACAACTTCCCCAACTACAATAATATAAAACCTAAGCCCCACCCTAGATCTACCTCACTTCCTCTAAGTCCCCACACCAATTAACCCATCACCACCCAAAATCTAACTAAGCTATAATGTATCAATATACTTAACCTTCTATCCTTCTATACACTCACTCCCACTGCCATTTCACTTATTCTAGCCCTCCTAAAGATGGCCCTGGAAAAATTGGTTTGTCCCAAACCTCATCTGTTCCCATCCCCTTTCAGTAATGTACACTGACACCAAAAGACATTTGATGACTTTTATTAAATTCAAACAGAAGTTGATATCTTTATTCAGATAACTGAAACAAAATAACTGTAATATGACATTTTTCCCAGCATCCATTAGGGCAGCGTACCCATTCACCCTGTCTGAATAAGCAGCATCCCTACTCCACTCACTTATTCTTATCAAGCAGCTTTCTACAGCTCACTTTGATCCCAAAACTCAATAACAGCAACACCATCACCAAGAGGGGGAACAGAAGAGGACAATCCTGTCCCCTCTTCTCCGCCAACCAGCCTGACCCCAGGCTGTTCCCTTTCCTCTACCCAAAAACTTTCACCATACCTTCTAAAAATAATCTCAAATGTACATTAAATAAATCTAAACCAATGTCACTCTAATGCACACCATCAGATCTAAACCAAGCAAGATCCCTGTCATCAAAATCCCTGTGGTCTGTTGTGTACTTGCCCAAAGCTTTCAACTGTCGTGCCAACCTATGATTAACAAACCTCTGGACAAACTGCAAAGCCTAAATACTAGCCACATTCCTTCAACCCAAATGTGGCACTATCTCTGATCTTATTATACACATACCTGGACATAGTGTTTGCAACATACATAAATCTTCCATTATCTTATCCACCAGCTGTTTCTTAGGAATTATTCTCAAGTTGTTACCACCTAAGTGTATCACCAATATTCAAAGAAACCTAATCGTAGCTTTAACACTTCAACTCCATGCATAAGTTGAATCCAAGTAAGACCTCTAATCCCTTGCAAACTAACTGACCACCCTAATCTAGACAATCTCAAATTCTTTCTGTCCATCCTACCTGCTGCCCTTTTCTCTGCCCTATGGATATAGGAATGGCCCAAGATGATCTGATTTCCTGAAAGACACAAAACAAAATTAATGCAATTGAATCCATTATCTAATATAAGATAAAAAGGCATTGGAAGACCACCTCTCCAGTCTTCTAATAACCTCAGTGGATCTCCTTCTCTTGCCAAATCCGAAGCCCTACCAAAATGAAAAGAATGAGCTGCAAACCTTTCAGCTGGGAAACCCATACAACGAAACACCTTCCTTATTGCCTGTACAAACTGACTACTTGTTGCCATCCTGCCATCTCTCAAATGAAAAAACAAATCATGAGGAGTCCCCACCTGAGTCCACATTAATTCTGGAGCCCAACCTATCAGAAAAAGCCCTGCATTCCTATCATTTCTTAGAACTATGTTGATGCACCTTTCCCCAACTTATCTGTTTTAGACCTCATAACCCAATGTGGACTGCCCTGAACATAACATTACATCCCTCCAAAATAATGACCCTCTCTGACACCCAAAATGCACTGAAATACATCCACACACACAAAGTAACCCACATAATATAATCAACTGATGCCCCCTCCACTAACACCAAACCCCTCAATAAAACTTTCAAACTCTTTCTCGTCAATGGCCATTGCATATCCATATTCACTACAGCCACTCTTCCCTATCCTCTCAACATATGCCCAACCATCCAAGACTTTATGAAGTCATGCAACCCAGCCACCTGCACAAATATACTAATTGCTGCCAAATCCACCTCAACCGTTTGTAGCACCTTACCTTGCTCCGAAGCTTGAGCCAAGTAACGAAGCAGTAACTCCAAACCCCCTCTTCCTCAGACAACTGTAAAATAAATTTATCAAAATCATAAAGTGCCCTACCATATGCCTTCCTGGTAGACACTACCCATGATTGTTGCACCAACCTCCTGGTTACATCAACCCATGATGCCACACTTCATCTGGCAATACCACCAGCACCTCCTTTGCCACCAGAGCCAATTGTTGAAATCTGGAAAACTGAAATTGAGGCAAACTGTCAACAACTGCATTGTTCACCGCAGCCAGATGCAAACCTGTGAATGAAAAATTAATTATCAAACTCTACAAGACTAACTTACGTAAAACTAACAACAACAATTCAGATCTAGCAGTTTTTGTCTGCAAAACCTGCACCACTGCAATGTTATCTGAATGGAAAATTACCCTCTTTCCCCTCAGACTCTCCTTCCAGACTACTGATGCTACCCAAATTGGCCTTAACTCTAGAAATTCAGTAATCCGTTTCCACTCCTCTTTCCAATCCAGTGGCCAATAAGTCGACTACCATTTCCCTCCAAAAAAATGCCCCCATTCCAATACCTCCAACTGTATTCATAAACAACAGCAGTTCCACTTGACCAACCTAATCTGTCTGCCAAAAATACCCCCCAGCTAATCACAAATCCCCAAGAATTCTCAAAACCATTGTACGCTCCTTCAAATCCCTTCCTCACTAACAAAAAATCATCTAAGTAATGTACAGCCCTCTGTGTATCCACCCGCTTCTGCCATACCCAATGAAGAACTGTACTGAATTTCTCAAAAGTAGCACAGACTACCAAGCAGCCCATTGACATAGCCCTATCAAAATAAAATGTGTTCCCCCCACTCCTCTCTGACTAGCAACAGGTGAAAAGCAGATTCAATATCCATCTTCACTAACCATAGATCCTTTAAGGAAAACTCTGCCCTCTCCTACAGTTTAATCTTTAAGTTTCTTTTCTCCCTATAATATGGTTCCAGTATTGTGTAGGTACTAGAAACGGGTCTATATTATGTAACTGAAACCTTAAATTATTGAACACCTAAAGGTCAATCATGAAATATTAAACCCTTAACATCGAAAACGGATGTTTCCACATAGAGAAACAATGCCGTTGGCCAAATAAAAAAAAAAGTTTTAAACAGAAATGAAGTAAGGGGCTTCACACCCCACACACCCCTAACTAAATATATCAACTCTGAGAGTGCTCTACAGCGGAGAAAGAACAAAATCAGTGTAACGGCCAAACAACTCATCTCCCTGTGTGGAAATAGCCGTTCGCAATTTTCAGACTTTGACATTTAGTGATCAACCTTTAGGTCTTCGATAACCTAAGGTTTCGGTCACATAATCAGGAACCACCAGAAAACCGCTTGTACTTTTTAAAACTTTTATTTCCTTGCATTGGTGTCAAAGGAAGGGAAAGCCCACCTATTTTTTTTTTTAAGCTCAACTTCTCACAAACTTTGCAGAGGAGTTCATCTCCACCTGCATGACATATAGGCACAGTTAAATCTGTAGTTTATCCTTTCAGGTACTGCTGTCAGTCGTAGATGGGCAATTAATCCTGCTAATATCAGGAACACAGCAGCGGATATAAAAAAGACAGAAAGCTGTGGAACTGTTTTCCACTGTTTTTATTGCAGAGAGGAGGAGAACTTAACACACCCCTTTCATAGCAAAACAAAGCAATTAGATTAGTCAAGGGTTTAAAGGCAGTTGTCACCTCTTCTGACAAATTTACATAAACAGCAACACAGTATTGAAATGCTAAGCTTCAAACATTGGCTATTTATAATAGTTTATGTGTTGAAATAATTTAAATGTAGTATCACAGATTTCTGTGACATCTAGAGAAAAGTCAGAAAATATTTTTTCTTGTAAAGTTTCAATGCAGTTACCATTTTCAAGCCACTCCCCCACCCACCCCACGCACACACGCTAGAACTGCAGAAAGAGAAACAGGTGGCAACCCTATCAAGTAGGTGCATTGATGTTTGTTTGTTTGTTTGTCTTTCGGCTTTTCCCGGTTAGGGATCACCACAGAGGAACTCCCGTCCGCTAATGATTGGCAGTTGGTTTTTATGGTGTCGAGTTGCCAGCCCGATGCCCAACCTTCAACGAAGGCACGCCCATTAAACGCATGTCTTTAGAATACCCACTCGACTGCAGGGAGGACATGCAGACTCCACACAGAAGGCACTCCCAACCCAAGCCGAGAATCGAACGGGAGAACCTCTTGCTGTGAGGCAACAATGCTACCGCTGCACGTGCATTGATACTGTTCATAAATAGGTGTCTTATGCTTTTTTGTGGCCTGGTACATGCAGATCCACTGTAATTGATTCCCACTGACTGAGTCAGTCCTTACATTGTTAGAGTGCATGAGCATTTTGTAGTAAACAAAGGAAATATGACAATTGATGGCAACCATAATATACAACTGAATTTATTTTAACATACATTTACTATGTGTCCTTGCATTAAAAACATAAAGAAAAGGGAATCAGAACTACTTAACTGTGTTTAAATGCACACACATACACACACACACACACACACACACACACACACACACACACACACACATACACACACACGCACACACTCACACAGTAGTCAGACGTGCATTTAAACACAGTACTGCATCCGTGTGTGTGTGTGTGTGTGTGTGTGTGTGTGTGTGTGTGTGTGTGTGTGTGTGTGTGTGTGTGTGTGTGTGTGTGTGTGTGTGTGTGTGTGTGTGTGTGTGTGTGTGTGTGTGTGTGTGTGTGTCTTCATGTGTAGACACATATATAGTTGCACAAAATTTCCATTTTGATTTGTTTTTCTTGAAAGGATATGAAGTATACACACAGGCATATAATCTAGTTCTCAGTTATACACACGCACTCATATGTTGTTGTACACATACACATATACACAAATGCATGCACACACATACCCTTGGATTTAGCAAGCCCTGCATGGTGTGCAGGAATAGTGCAGGAGCTCCTGGAGGCAATATGGCCACCATGCGATCCAGGAATAAGCTCCAGGGACGTGCACAAGTACTCCTGCACTATCCCTGCACAGACACAGCTCCTGTATGCAAATTACCCCATTTGCAGGTGAAAACCATGCAAATGAGGTGAATTTGCAATCCAGGAAGCTGTCTGCCGGCCTTGCAGGACTAGTGTAGTGTGCAGAAATGTACTTGGTTTGTACCCAAATTCATTTCTGCAAACTACAAAACAGAGCCATGACAGCTCCAAATAAAGGGTGTATAGTATATGTAAAGCATGCCAATGGCCAAATATATGACCATTGGCATGGAAAACAGTTGGCAAAAAAAGAAAATAACTTTTATTTTTTTTAGCCGATTTCGGCTGTTTAAGCATAGAGCAGCGGCACGCAAATGGGATCGGGCCAAAAATAAAAAAAAAAAAAAAACTGAAATAAGCATTCTAAGCAAAATCCCTATTTTGCCATTATACTCAATGTCAGGCAGAAGACAACATGGCCAGTGAATAGTGGTTGCTAAGGGGAAGGCTCATTGTGGGACCTGTAACTATGCATTAGCAGGCAATCCTGTAAAAATGAGGGGAATGATACTGAATCCCAGATTTCCCCTCAATGCTAGCCAGCACCCAACCATGTAAGTGCAGGAATAGCATGGTTCAAGCCTAATAGTTAGCTGACATCATAGGGGTGTGTGTCAGGTATACTGTAAGATTACTGGAGTCATGTGGCTTGGGTTTGCCCTTAGCTTAGCAGAGCTAAGCAAGGGGGTGTGTCTGAGGCTGCCTAGCACTCTTTACATTGCCTAAGTGGGTGTGCGCACCGCTCACCGGGTTTTAAAGGAAAAAAAAAGCAAACCAAGAAATAACAGCTCTTTGCACATCTGAACACTGTGTCTGCATGGTGCACCCCCAGACTTAAACAGGAAGGCAATGGGAAGGGAAAACAGCAGTAGGAAGGTAATCAAGGAGAACTAGCATAGCTCTCAGCTGAAGTGTACCAGAATCAGCCAATTACACAGGCAACAGCCTAGCCCAGAACACTACTATAAACTATGAAACACCTTTCCCTCTGTTTTTTCCCGCATACTCTACACCACCGGTGTACACAAGCAAAGAATATTTAACAAACAAAAGCAACAAAATGATAGGGGCTGCAGCAGCTATCATACATCAACATGTGGAAGAGGCTGAGGGTGGTGAGGATGAGAATGCTGTCGACCAACCCACAGTGAGGAGACGGAGAAGAGTGTACAGATCTGGGGTAACCTACCAGGGGCTACATGAGCTGGAGATAGTGGAGTGCTAGAGGATGGACAGGGACCTCCTATAGCAAATTGCTGAGCTGTGCCGGCCATGCCTGACACACAGAACTAACAGAGGGAACCCATCCCAGTGGATACCAAGGTATGTGTAGGCCTAAAAATATTAGCCACAGGTACCTTCCAAAGGCCAACTGGGGATATCATGGGGATCTCTCAGGCATCAGCATCCAGGGTACTCCAACAGTTCCTGGATGCCATGTCAGCACATTCTGGTGAGCATGTATATTTCCACAACACCCGTGAGGGGTTGGCCAGCAATATGCATCTCTTCCACCAAATAGAAGAATACCTTGAGGTAGTGGGTGCTATAGACTGCACATACATACGCATCAAAGCACCACCTGGTGAGCAGGGTAGGATCTATATCAACCGCAAGGGCTTCCCCTCCATCAACTGCCAGGTTGTGTGTGATGCCCAAGGCATTATAATGAATGTGTGTGCTGGCTGCCCTGGAAGCTATCATGACTCCCACATCTGGCATCTGACGCAGCTGTACCAGAGAGTTGACAGTGGGGACATCACTTACGGTCACCTAGTGGGGGATGCTGTTTACACACTGGAGCCATGGCTGATGACACCCATCAGAAATGCACACACACACACGAACAAGAACTCCATAATGAGGCACACGCACAGACCAGAATCATAATAGACCATGTGTTTGGGATGCTCAAGGCACGGTTCCGGTGCCTGGACACATCCAGTGGAGCCTTGCAGTACTCATCAGCTACATGTACCCAAATTGTCATTGTATGTGCCAATATGATCTTGTGGAAACAGCTGCAGCAGGCACAGCATGGGGCAGGGCCACACAGCCCCCACCATTGCTAAGGCCTGCACAGGCACAGAGTGACTTAAAGGCGGAACAACCTGAGTCTGCCCCAGTAGGCAGAAGGAGGCATGCCCAGTATGCCCTGGTCTTGGCAAAGAGGCAACGCATAGCACATACACTGACAGAGTAGGAACCCGGGCAATGACACCTCTCTCTGACTCGCACATGCAGTAAAAGGGATACCAAACATGACACTATCTGTGATTAACCATGTATAGGGAGTGTACTATGTGCATCTGACATAGTCAGCCCTCCAGCAACATCCTCAATACTGGCACAGCCACAAGGTAAATCACTCTTCCTACCAATTGCCGAATGGAGTAGTATGTGTTGTTACTTGTATCTATGGTATGGATGTGAACATGCAAGGGAATTGGGTGGCTGAATGGGATACCAGCAGATAGTAGACAACTATAGTGGCAGCATGAGATCTGTTACAAATACTGGTGTCACCACAGTAGCCAGTACTAGACAAGGTGATGAAACCCACTGTAGGAAATGTGCTAGGCCGCAAGTGTGTCCATATGACACACACATGCCAGTCAGGGAGGCTCACATACCCAACAACAGTTTCAGCCAGCAGGACAGGTGTAGACAAACACAAACTAAGGCTGTGATAAGGCCTCTGATTGATGGCTATGGGTACCCTCCCCCCCAGGCCTACACAGACAGACTACAACAGGTCATGCAGTGGGATGTTAGTTCTAAAGGGTAAGAAGTCAGAAACTGAAATGTAGGTCAATCAAACCTAAGACCTGTAGTACACTGATACGCTTCTAGTCAGCATAATAGATTAGTATACAGAATGAAATGGAGTACCTGACATACCAGTACAGTCATAGCAAACGTGTACAAGTGTCAGGTGTGCCACCCCCCCAATCCTATGTATAAATGTAGTAACAGTCCAGTGTGCCCCCCACCAATCCTATGTAGAAATGTAGTAACAGTCCGGTGTGCCCCCTATACCCATGTAGACACATAGTAACAGTCAGGTGTGCCCCCCCCCCCACAATTCTATGTAGAATTGTAGTAACAGTCAGGTGTGCCCCCCCCACAATCCTATGTAAAATTGTATTAACAGTCAGGTGTGCCCCCCCCAATTCTATGTAGAAATGTAGTAACAGTCAGGTGTGCCCCCTCAATCCTATTTAGAAATGTAGTTACAGTCAGGTGTGCCCTCCCAAGCCTATGTAGAAATGTAGTAACAGTCAGTTGTGCCCCCCATACCTATGTAGACACATAGTAACAGTCAGGTGTGCCCCCCCCCCCAATTCTATGTAGAAATGTAGTAACAGTCAGGTGTGTCCCCTCAATCTTATGTAGACAGGTAGAAACAGCAGGTGTGCTCCCCCAATCCTATGTAGAAATGTAGTAACAGTCAGGTTTACCCCCCCAGTCCTATGTAGACACATACTAACAGCAGGTGTGCCCCCCAATCCTATGTAGAAATGTAGTAACAGTACAATGTGCCCCCCAATCATATGTAGACACATAGTAACACACAGGTTTGCCCCCCCAATCCTATGTAGAAATGTAGTAACATATATGTGTAGGTATAATAACAGTGGAGCACAGATTACCTGAGCTGGCCAAGGTAGCAGGATAGATTGCAGCATGTGTACAATATCCAGGTCTGCATGTGTTAGGTTGGTTTGTGTTGTATGTTGTGTGAGAGTGGTCAGTATGTATGCATGGTGAGGTTTGTCCTGGTGTCCATTGCCCAGTACAGCCGATGACAGGGCCAAGTTCTCACAACTGCAGTGCCAAACACAATGCTTCCCAGTATAACACATTCCAGCAGTAAGCCATAGTAATTTTTTGGAAGTAATATGTGTCACCATCTGAAATATGGACATGCCATGACTGATGGCCCATATATTCAAGCAGTACACAGGGGGAAGTACCCTAGACAGACAGTATATAATATGCAACTGTCAAATGTACACATCCTTGGAATTGTACATACAGGTTTGCAGCACATTATCTGGGCTTGGAGTAGGGAATACCGATATCATGTGGCCAAACACTGGCAGACCAAAAAAGTCATATGGATGATGTATTGAGAAACAGCTGATGTCCCTGCACAAGCCAGCAAAAGTGGAATGCCCCATGCATATCTGAGAGTCAGATACAAGTAGTGACCATAGCACACATGCACCCAGCTCACCCCACCACCACCCACAGGTACCTCTCTGGTCTTATCCCTGCTGTTGGGAATGAGTACAATATGACCCCCTCCTGTGTATGGCAATAGCGAAAGAATGCAGCATGCAGAGCAAATGTCCCATGCAGGTGTGTCCCTAGCTGTAAGTAGCACCCTGCCAGCATCCACACCACTGGACCAATACTGACAGAAAGTATTGGCATGAACACCTTGCACACCTACCCTGTCACTCCAGGAGAATATAGTGTATTGCAGTCTGGGACTGTAGGACTGACAGAATGCAATGGCCTGCTACAGCTAGCCTGCATCACTACCAAATGGCCTACATTCTACTGCCAAAGGCCTGTGTCTCACCTGTACTGCCAATGTATGTTATGTCATGGACTCCCAAATAACAACATAACACAGTCCACAGAACCCAAATGCAAGGCCATGTGGACAAATCACAGTAACATGTCCACCATGTCCCACTGCATGAACTGTGGACCAACACCAAATTACTGCTGTGATGAGATGATAACTATAGAGAAGGTATCAGAGAATGCATAATGTATGGAAGAGGATAGAATAGGGGAAGGTGGGAGCATGAGCAGCATGGAGTGTGTAAAGTCTGAAACTCAGCCGTGTGCACATACTATCCATTGCTGCAAACACAAGAATGAGTGGCTACATACCTGCTCGTAAACCACAATGTGTAGGGGTAATGTCCAGAATTATGACCCCTGCCTCTGGGTATCCTGTGTGAATCTGTACAGCTGTGAGATATCGCCACAGCAAGATATGGGCATACTGTCACATCGATGGATGTACAAGCATGGGATCCTCTGCCACCACTGTACCAAGGTGCTAAACCATTTACACAGACCCAGCAGCAAGTGGCTGCAGCTTCCCCTCCAGAATGCCATGAGTGTGCAAGAATATGTAGGCTGCTGACCACAATACGGGACACAGATGCATTCACCCTATGTTCCCCAGGACATCACTGCAAGCAAATATGTCTACCTGATAGTACTTGATTACATAAAACATCACAGTGTATAACAGTACATATTTCTGTATATCTCTGCTAACACCAGGACCATGTAGCAGAAGCAGCACAGACACAATTACCTGCAGTACCCCACTATCCTTTGCCCATTTTGACCCCATATTGTCAACTGATCTACATATATCCTGCAGAAACAGTTTGCTACCTGTAGGTGTAGAACACAAAAGTCTGCACTGGAGTACAATCTACCTGGAATGGATTCACACATTCAATACAGAAGGTCATTCTGGGTATGCTCCCACACTTGGAGAAATGAAGGCCATGTCAGACAACAAAATACTGAAAGGTCATACTGGGTTGCTCACACACTTAAAGAAATGAAGCCCATGTCTGGCAACAACAGTGGACCATACATATCTGGCAGTCGCAGATGTTAGGGCATACACTCCTCAGTACGCACCAGTCATGCTTTGCACACACACTGGATAGGAATACACACATATATACAAGGACAACACACTATAATAGGCCAAAAGTATACATACAAAGATGTGTGGAAGAGAGTGACAGTGACAAAGAGCCTTCCATCATGAGGCCTGTCCCACCCGGCACACATCCAGTTAGCTAAAACCACTTGATGTGCAAATGTCAATCACTGTAGACATATGCCTCTGCAATCCCTCAGCATTATAGTGTCTGCGGTGCTAGTGCTAACTGTGCAACATGACTGTAGAAGTTAGTACTCATCTAGCAGTTGTATACACGTACCTGTGGAATATAAACTTGTGTGTGCCTGAGTGTGGTGTGTCTGCCTCTAGATGAATGGGTTATGGCCCATGCACACACACTGTACTCCCCATTGCCCTACTACGACAAGTCTGCTGATGTTTTTACCTTGAAATACATCTTTGGGGACATAGTAGCCCATTAATCTCCATGGTGCATCTTATAACTGCATAATGTTGTAGTGTGATGTACTAATCAGGTAGGAGTTCTAATCCCAGAGGTGGCAACTGTGTGTGTGTGTGTGTGTGTGTGTGTGTGTGTGTGTGTGTGTGTGTGTGTGTGTGTGTGTGTGTGTGTGCGTGCGTGTGTGTGTGTGTGTGTGTGTGTGTGTGTGTGTGTGTGTGTGTAGGGAGCAATGCTTTTGAGGCTATTCACAGTCACTACAACCTCCAGTACCCTTCTTTGGCAAGCCTGCTGATGTCTTCACCTTGAAATACACCTTTGGGGAAACAGTAGCCCACTAATCTCCGTGGCATATCCTCTAACTGTGTAATGCTATAGTGTGTTAACCTAGTGAGGTAGGAGTTCTCTTCCCAGACATGACAATTGTGGATGTGTGTGTGTTTGTATGTCTGTGTAGGGAGCAATGCTTTTGAGGCCATTCACAGTCACTACAACCTCCAGTGCCCTTCTCTTGCAAGCCTGCTGATGTCATTCACTTTGAAATATACCTTTGGAGTAGGAGTAGCCCAGTAATCTCTGTGACGCATCCTATAACTGCGTAATGCTGATGTGTGATTAACTAGTTAAGTGGGAATTCTGTTCCCAGACATGGCCAGTGTGGATGTGTGTGTTTGTTTGTCTGTGTAGGGAGCAATGCTTTTGAGGCCATTCACAGTCACCTCAACCTCCAGTGCCCTTCTTTGGCAAGCCTGCTGATGTCATTCACTTTAAAATACACCTTTGGGGAAGAAATAGCCCAGTAATCCCTGTGATGTGTCCTATAACTGTGTAATGCTGTAGTGTGATAAACTGGTTAGGTAGGAGTTCTATGCCCAGACATAGCAACTGTGAAACTCTGTGTGTGTGTTTGGGAGTGTGTGTTTGTAGAGAACAATGCTTTTTTGGCTATTCACAGTCACTACGCACACGTACAAATGGAGAACATTGATAACTGTGCAGTAACAGAGACCTTATCCAAGCCTCCAGAGAGCACCCCTGCAATACCAGGTACAGCTCTCACCACACCTGTTGGTCACCAAACCAGGACCAAAACAATAAAGGTGGAGGACTGTCCATATTCACCAAGGATATTCACACCACCAGGCTACCTGCCCAACAGAATGTGTCTGAAATACCCCTGGTGCAACTAACAGTAGGTTAGACTGCATTCCAAATTGTATAACTTGCTACAGATCCCCCACCATGCTCCATGATACCCACTACAGCCTTTGAAACATACTGTGAAATATTATGATACAAGCAAACATCCTAATACTGGGTGAGTTACACTACCCTGCCATTAACTGTGAAAACGATTTGAGGACCAACACGTGTGCCCAATTGTTCTTGGAAGTCATATGTCCCAATGCCCTGGAGCATGTAACCCATAGTCCCATCAGAGGCTCAAATATCGTAGACCTGGTCATTACCAACATGGAACATCAATGCTCCACACCTATGGTCACCCCATTGGTGGTCAGGTATGCCCATGAGCTAATCACCCTTAACATCAACATCCCTCCCCCACACCCCAGTAAGGACATCTCTGTAACACATATCTCCAAAGCCAATGTCATGCTACACGTCAGACATGACTAACATCATGACACCCATGCAGAAGGGAACTGAAAGGACAACTGCTGAATCAAACATGAAGGTACTGTACGAGCACATCCACTCATGCATGAATCATGCCATCCAATAGTGAACCAAGACACTCCCCATCCAAGAAAAGGATGCCAATCTGGTGTCCCCCTGTCATAAACATACTGTACAACAAAAGGAGGAAACTCTTGCAGAAAGGGGAACTTTCCAGGATGCAAAATACTCCCTTACCAGCTACAGTAAGAGGCAGATACCCCCTCATAACATCCACCAAGGCTAGTTACGAACATATTATCACCACAGATGCCAAAGACAACTGCAAGCCATTCTATAGCTATGTGAGGAATCTAAATGGCAATGCTCAGAACTGCTGTGGGCTACAACAGGATGGTACTAAATCTACTCCTCCCAGGGATATTGCCAATAACCTGGCAGATTGATTCAGTGCCAACTGCACCCCCCTCACAACCCCAAAGGGCCCATCCCAACATGGATAGATTGCCATATGACAGTAATAATAGCCACATAGGTAAAAAACACACTCTACAGAACAATGACAACAGCAGCCATGGGATTGATCAACATCCTATATGAGCTACAAACTGCACTTGCACTTCACCTATGTGCCATGTCTAATCATGGCCACACCTCAGGCTTCATGCCCACTGTGTGTCGCGCAGCTACAGTTATCCCAGTCCACAAGGGGAATCCACCTTGGATTCTGGGAACAACAGCCCCAACAGTATGACATGCCTGTTCTGCAAGGCCATGGAATGTATTATCATGGAAATTAAAACAAAGGCATTGGCAACCTGCAAACCCTAACCAGGTTTGGTTTCTGTAGAGCTAATCATGTCACCTCAACCTGAATGACAACTGTGAATCCATCTCAAGAGCTGTGGACAAGGGTAAGGTGGTTCACACAGCCTATCTGGACCTTGCCAAGCCCTTCAAAACCATCCCCCAGTCTGGAATTATAGATAAATGTATCATGCTGGCCATTAATCCCAATGTCATCTGATGGGCTGCCAACTACTGTACTGACACAACCCACACTGTAAATGTAGGTGACACCAACCTGAGCCACAGACAATTGACAGTTGGAGTACCTTAGGGTTCAGTTCTGGCACCACCCTTGTTCGGCATCTACTGCTCTGAAGTACAGTCCAACAGTAAGGGACACCGGCAAACAAAAGTTGTAGATGACTGCACACTGGGAGCCAATATTGAATCCCCACATGATATGGATATTCTACAGAAGGGCTTTACAGAAAGACATGCTTGGTGCCTGAGCCATGGTCTTAAGATCAATGCCAAGAAATATATAGCTATCCCCATTGGGAAGGGACATGTACCTGTGAAGTACCACATAGGTGGCAGTACACTAAACACCTAAAGTGTGATAACAGACTTAGGGACACAGGTGGACAGTGGTCTCACCTTTGGTAGCCACATCGCCACAATAGTCAGGAAACCCATCTATGTGGCACACCTCCCACTAAGGGCTTTACATCCAGGAAAAGGAGCCCATTGTCCCATTGTAGGCATCTCTCAGTAAACCCAGTACAGACTACAATGGCCTGTTATGTATGTACCTCACAAGACATCTGCAACAAGTAGAGAGGCTGCAGACATACCTCACAAAATGACCACAGGCCTAAACCATATGCCCTTTGCTGACCATCTGAAAATCAGCCAGCAGTACTCTGTCACGTATTGTGTTCTCAGAGGTGATCCAGGCTTAACATAACATGCCATGTCAAACCCACAGCTGTTGGACATGTTACACTTAGATAATTCCAAACCCTCACAGCCACATGCTCCAGGGATCCAAATCCTGTCATCACAATGAACAATACATGCAGGAGGGATGTGTTCCTGATGCAGAGACTCCCCAGACTCTGGAATAGACTGCCCATACATGTCAAGCAGAGTGCCCCTTTGGCCCACTTCAAAAGGAACCTGGATGATTGGATAGGAGATAGGACATTTACCCCGGGGATCATGTCAGCTGCCCTGCTAGACAGTGATGCAGGGAAGTATATATTGTGGGAAGTCATAGCCAGAGAAATGTCATGTCTAGACATGTATAGGCCCTAGGGCCGATAACCTAGTATCAACGTATGACCCTATGAGCCTATGAACTACACCTTCCATTGCCCAACCTTGGCAAGGTTGCTGTTGTCATTCACTTTGAAATACACCTTTGGGGATGGAGTAGCCCAGTAATCTCCATGGTGTATCCTATGACAATATAATGCTGTAGTGTGATATACTAGTTTGGTATGGGTTCTATTTCCAGACATGGCAAGTGTAGATGTTTGTGTGTGTGTTTGTTTGCCTGTGTAGGGTGCAATGCTTTTGAGGCCATTCACATTCACTACAACCTCCATTGCCCTTCTTTGTCAAGCCTGCTAATAATGTCATTCACTTTGAAATACACCTTTGGGGAAAGAGTAGCCCAGTAATCTCAATGGTACATCCTGTAACAGCATAATGTTGTATTGTGATATACTAGTTTGTTAGGTGTTCTATTCCCAGAAATGGCTAGTGTGTGTGCTTGTTTGTGTAGGGAGCAGTGCTTTTGAGGCCATGCACATTCACTACACTCTCCATTGTCCTTCTTTGGCAAGTCTAATGATGTCATTCACCTTGAAATACACCTTTGGGGAGGGAATAGCCCACTAATCTCCATGATGTGTCCTATAACAGCATAATGCTGTAGTGCAATATACTCGTTCATTAGGGGTTCTATTCCCAGACATGACAAGTGTGTATTTGTTTGTCTGTGTAGGGAGCAATGCTTTTGAGGCCATTCACAGTCACTAGAACCCCCATTGCCCTTCTTTGGCAAGCCTGCTGAAGTCATTCACTTTGAAATACATCTTTGGGGGAAACATAGCCCAATAATCTCCGTGGCATGTGCTATAACTGTGTAATACTGTAGTGTGATGTGTTAGTTAGGTAAGAGTTCCAATCCCAGACATGGCCCACTGTGAGACACAGTGTGTGCGACTGTCTTTGTCATTCGTATCCTGTGTGGAGGTGGCTGTGAGAGTGTAACAACTGGACTCGTTGTGGAGTGGGTTTTGCAAATATCTCATATGGTGGGAATATTATATTTCACAATGTCCACCTTACAAGGATAACAGATGTCAAATAGCAGAGAGGCTGGTGTTGACAATCCATACCCTTACATGTGACATCAAGGCCTGGCTAAAAATTTAGTCAAACCTTGTATTACCCAGAGAACACTTTCAACCCATGTCTCATACACCAACACACTCGGCTAGGCAGCAACCGCTTTGTTGGTAGTTCCCTGCATATTGCCCACAGATAGTAACCATGGTGTGATTGCAGCGGACTACAGAGGGCATGGCACCCTGTCCCATCACTACAATAGGCACATAATTGTAGACAGTGTGCCTTCACTATGTTCCCCACTGGATGCCT
Source organism: Protopterus annectens (assembly GCF_019279795.1). Lineage (NCBI taxonomy): Eukaryota > Metazoa > Chordata > Ceratodontiformes > Protopteridae > Protopterus > Protopterus annectens. The sequence continues at coordinate 308,812,754 of NC_056732.1, read as the reverse complement.
GCAACAACTATAGTTCCATCAAATGTAACCCACAAAGGACATACCATGCCTTGAACACATGCCCTGTATGGACAGATGCCACTGACACCAGGGAATACCTGTATCATGCTGACAATGTAGCTGCAGGGTCAAACTGGTGTCCATTGCCAGTTCTCACCACATGAGGCCAGGAACGGCACATCTGATGATAACAATCTGTGTAAACAACATGGCCCGTACACCCCAGGTACAGTTCCACATGTCACAGAACATGCATGTGGGACGTGTGCACATCCCAGACACCATCCATGTCATGGATTATAGAACACACACATGGCAAGAACTGCACAGCAGTGGCCACCCACAATAGTAACCCAGATGACTGGATGGTGAATACAATACCCACCTGTGTGGGCCAATCCAGACACTACACCCTTGAGCCACACTGCAGACTATTGTCATGTGGTCTGATGCCAAGTTATACCCTTCACTTAGCCTTGTACAGCCTTCTGGCACAGTCAATCACTACACACCTGTGAAGCAATGCACCCATGCATGTCAGTACTGGCACCCTGTGTCTGTGTGTGTGTAGTATAATGATTTCAACCTCATTCACACTCACTACATCTCCCATTGGCCTACTGAAGCATGCCATCTGTCAGACACCTTCAAATACCCTTTGCCCATTTATCATCCTGATAACCCCTGTGGTGCATGTGATACCTGCATATTACTGTATTGTGGCAAAGTAGCTAGTTAGGAAGTCTATTCCTGACCCTGCCATCTGTATTAATGTGTGTGAGTCCCTAAGAGAGTGTGGTTGTGTCGATGATGACACCTGTTTATGTGGACAGGCATGTATACTACACCTACCTTATCACGCCTATATCACGGTTGCAGATGTCACTCACCATCAGATATACCTTTGGACAGCTCCCTAACATGTAAGCTCTGTGGCGCATGCAATAACTGCATAGACATATGATAGCAATACATAGTCAGTCAGGGGTTTGAAACCCTGTACTGGTAAGTGTGTGACACAAACATGCTTAGGTTTTACTCTCCCACCCCCTTCCTGTCTTACTTTGTCTCTGTCTGTCTCTCTCATTCCCTCTCTAGTGGATGTGGAGAAGTACACCTGCTTTGCTTAGGCAGCAGCTTGTGTTTTGTAAGTGATGCTCATGATCAGCTGATGGCCTCTGCACAAATTGCAGTCCCCCTCTAGCTGAGTGCATGTGGAACAGCTGTGGCAACATTCCCATAGCCAATTGCATGGAAACACACTCCAATATCTAGGAACATCATGTGGGTGTTGGGCCTTTTCATTCACTGTGAGCGGGAAATCATGTCGGTGTTTGGCAAACAGCATCACATAAGGTATTGGGATTTACCTCTAACAACATGCACTGTGGAGACAGGCCAACAAATAGAAGGGGGGTGTGCCAGACATGACTACATAATGTAAGTGTTGCTCTTTTGCATGTGAAGTAATGTTGGTTTAACAGGGTGAGTGTGGATATGGCTGGTCTACATGGTTTAATACCTGTCATGACAGTGTTATGTGTTTGAGGAAACTCCCACCTGTAGGGTTAGCTGCAGACTGGGCAGTGTTTGGAGTCTAATGTTTCTTGTGTTCTCACAGATCACCTGTCTTTGAACTGCAGAAGCATAGTCTGAGGATTGCAGTCAGTACATGGTGACAGCCATTAGAGTTACTGACTTCATATCCCACATAGGACATATGTCACAACAAACCCTATTACAACAGTAAATGTATGAGGGTATCACAGCAGCATGCCAATGTTGGCCCAGTGTTTGTGGCTCCAGCAATAAGTCTGTCAACATATGTCATGCAGTAAGAGGTGCATATATTCTGTACACCATTATTTATTGACATCATACCTGATAACTAGTCAGTCAGATATCAGACTGCTAGACATGTTATGTATAGTAGGGGTTATTTCTGAGGACATAACTTGGACATTCTGTGGTTGTGTGTACAGTACTGGGGTCTGTGTACTTATGGTGATTGTCGACAGTATGTGTATTGCAAATATGTACATTGGCCTGTGCACAGGCTGTGGTAGATGCCATTGTTCTAGGTCCTGTTCTGTCTGATGTTACATGCTGCTCCAGTGTATGGTACCCTATTGGCTCACATGTTTGTAGGGCCAAACACACACATGCCCCATACCACAGACAGGCATTGGACCACACTGTGTCGTGACCCAGTTTATGTAGAGTTAGTGTTTGAGTGGCACATATGAGGATGGTGTTTATCAGTGAGTCCATATAGTGTGATATTAAGCTTGCATACCAAATATGGCTGTGGCTGTGTTCACATTGGTTGTGGGTATGCACTTTCTCACAGGTGTCTGTTACTCTGTGCTGTGACATGCCTGTAGAGCCTCCTATATTTGCAGGTACATGTGTATTCCCCCATATAAAATATACTCCAGTGTTGTGGCAGTTTGCTATAGTATGCACAGTACTTTGTTACATGCCTAGCAGCTTAGTGTAATTACCCATTGTGATGTTATGTCCAGATATTTGCAAGGCATACTGCTGCCAGGCCACCATAACTGTTGTGTATTTCTGACAAAGCAGTGGGACACTGTACAGATGTATGTCACTAACTAGTGGGTAGTATGTGGCCATGTGACCTCTGCACCACCAGTTATTATGTGTCAGGACAGACAGGCATGTGTGAATGCATAAATTGTGTGGGCATATGTAGTTCAGTATTTACATGATATACCCATGTACATGGCTGTTAACATCGACATTGTCAGGTCTGGTCCACATGTCTCGCACAAAGGGGATCTGTGTACACCTCTGGACTGACCAGAGAGTGCCAGACTGACCACATATATTGATCATATCTCTGCTGTAGTCCACAGGATCATTACTGTGCTATCAGTGGTACTGTACTATGATGTCCTTAGGATGTCTGTCAGTAACCAATGGCGTACATGTCAAAAGCAGATGTGACCTCCCACACACAACATGTCTGTTAAGACAACCCCGTTACAGTAGCAACAGTCTAAATATATACCTGCAATACATACATGATATCCCCTTGCAATAAGAGGTTGGGACTATTGATGCTGAGGTAGGACTCCACTCCATGTTCTGGACATACGGTAAACATATATATACATATTTCTCCATATATATATATATATATATATATAGATATATAGACATATACATATCTACATACATATATGTATATATATATATATATATATATATATATATATATATATATATATATATATATATACATATACAAGCACATGTATATACATATACACAGCTATATACGTCTACACATATACAGATATATAGATATATATGCACATATAGGAATGGATATCTACATATATATCAACATAAATAGGTATATCTGTTTAGATATATATGCACATATAGTTATAGATATCTACATATATATTCCCATATATAGGTATATCTGTGCATATATGATGTACATACACACACACACACACACACACATACACACACACATATATATATATATATATATATATATATATATATATAAACAGAGAGAGAGAGAGAGAGAGAGATCTATAAATGGCCATATATATGATGCACTATACAGATGTGTATAAAATATATATGAATATATATGTGTATGTACATGTAGACATATATCTACATATGTATATGCATATATCCATATCCTTGTCATGTGTAAACATTACTGTTGTGTATCCCTTCCCAGTTGTATCACACCGTATGTTTCTGATATGTGAATATTTAGATATAACAACATATGTGATGCAACACTAATATCACTAACAAGTACTACACAATTGTAGAAGTCACATCAATTGTTCAATACTATTCAATATGTGTACTGACAGATATACTGGAAAAACAACAACTGTCTTCACAGTAGTCATGGCTTAATGGTTAACTGTTGTGACTATAGTGTTATTTTGTTGCTGGGAAGAACAAGGGCTGCTGGATACAGAGTGGTTAAGGCACTTTTGAGCAGCTTTAAGTGCATTTGCGTGGGTTTGCTCGAAGTTAAGCGGTGCTAACATATGGTTAAACATACGGGCGCTTACACCATGTAGGCTTCGCTTACCAGTGTGCAAATCTCCTAAACAGTTATATTGTAGCAATGCTGACACCTGCTAAACATGGCTCAGCCCTGGTAACCAGTGCTCACATCCCAGTCTGATAACATAGCAGGGTAATGACATCTGTAATAAGTGTATGTAATGCCATGTACAAAACATGCGTCTATGTGCCGTCATTACAGTAGCAAGGGGTGTCAGTGTCATATCTGGGACACTCGAGTATATAAGACCTGTACATCACTCTTATCCATGTGAATGTGTTACATACAAGGGTAGTAACCCAGGTAATGTGCCGTCACACTGGCATGTAGTGTATCATACCATTACTACTGTTGACAGTGATTTCCCAAGCTAGAGTAGATTGCTAAATGTAGTACTGGCACCAAGCACCCCTGCATGCATAGATGGACCTTGAGGCCTCACTGTCATGCTCCTAGTGTGTGAGCTGTGTCACAGTATATATCCCTGTAGACTACTGTTTGTACAGCACATGTCAGTGAGGGCTTCAAACATGTAGTAATGGCATATATATTGGTGTCAGACATCTATCTGTTGACACATTCATCCTACTGCATAGCTAGTTGGCAAGCTGATGTCTGTCAGTCCCTGTACAGATGTGCAGATGGCAGGTATCCAGCTTGGATACGTACAGGCAACCTATGCTTGACTGACACTGACATGTCTGCCCAGCTGTGTTTTAACTGGCACAGATAGGACACCACACCCTGTACACACCACATGCCATGGGTACCTCTACTACACTACCACAGTAAACAGAACATGCTTGGGTACAGGTCTCCAGCACAGACACTAACCATGTTTTGTAATACATGTTGCATACATGTCAACTGGATCACCTCAGTGGCCATTTGCAGGAGGCACCCAGAGGATTGGCTGATGCATGTCACTCTCACCCTGATGGTCACCACAGTGGTGTCTGTAAATAGATTGCCTGCTGCAACATGGCAGGTGGCATGATACCACTGTACACACATCCCCTTCACTTCCCATCTCTCCATGGACAATACCCAGGTACACACCTATGACAACCTCCAGTGATGCACCCCAGTACTGACAAATGTGTACATGTGTATTACTGAGGATATCAGTGTTTGTGTGTTAGTACACCTGTAGTTGGCAATACCATGATGGCCTTCACACCCACCACAACACCCATTGCCATAGTTAGATGTGGTTGCTGCTGTACCGGACATTACACGTACCCTGTTACACTCCTCTCCCTAATGGCTACCTGAGCCTTGCAGTACCAGCACAACAGTATTGTACAAATGGGTTGATAGGCATGGGATACACACTGAGTTCTGGCAAGTGTGTGTATGTGTCCATGTGTGCATATCTGTAGGGTACAGCATTCCGAGGCCACATACTCCTATTACAATATGCATTGCCACAGAGTATTATGGATATTGATGTTGCTGCCCATAGGTGAGGCATGACAGTGCATCACCCTACTATGCCTGTGGCATGTGCATTAGATGCATATCCCTGTAGTACCACTGTTGGTATGGACAATGGATTGTATCGCAGTCATGGTCAATGTGTGATGGTGGGTAATGTCAGAGTGTCATCATGGGTTCCAGTGTGTACAATATCCACAGTGGGATGTGGGTGCTGTGTACACTGTCATTACACCATGGTACCCACGGTACATGTCTCGTGTATCACTCTATGGTGATCACTATCACCATCAACCATACAGGTAACTGATAACACAATCCAGCCCAGTTATGCATGTGCTGTGTGCAGCCTACCTGTAACACATTGAATACACTGACAAGTTAGTTAGCACTGATAGGCCCAGGTCTCTCGGATGTGTGTCTGCCTGTTATGTGACTGTTAATGTGTATATGATGGTATGTCACACTATGTATTGTCCATATACAACCATTACATCCACCATTACCATACTGTACATGTCTGGGGATGTTCTGCATGTAACATGTAACCTGGAACACACCTCATCCTAATCGCTGTGTGGTGTGTGCAATGAAAGCCACACGCATCAGTAGCACTACATACATAGGCAGGGGTCTAGTCCCACTGTTACCAAGTAAGAGTGTGCGTGTATGTGGATGGATCTACATCAGGTTGCTGATTATACATGTCACAGGGGGGTCACCTGTCCATGTGGCACAGGCAGTAACTGTTGTACAGACTTGTGACATGTGTTCAACTGTACCCAGGATATGTCACAGTCATGGTGCCACCACAGTGCCATACCCCTTGTGGAATATGACTGCAGACCATCCACCTGCAGACACATGTACACCTACAACACAAATGGATAACATTATGGAGACCACAATCACTCAGAGTTACTAACAGCTATAATGCATCATGGCTGGACAGCTACACTATATGACATGTAAGCATTAAACATTACTGCTGACAACATGTTACACAGCAGTACATTGGTACACTGTAGTCCAGTCACCATGTTCATTAGAACCATATTAGCCTGTCCCTGCATTGATGTTATGGATGACAGGGATGCGACACAGGTATCATCATATGCACAGGGTGTGTTGTTGGTTTGCCAGAGACCAAGGGTGGGCCATACGTTTGACACCATGTGTGTGGGTGAGGGGTGTAATTAGCTGATATGGCTGCGGTGATGTGGTGTGTGTAGGTATGGGGTTGCCCTAGGTGTGTTTGTATAGTGTGTGGGTATGCATGCACACAGTTCTGCTATGTGGCTGCCCTATACAGATGTTTCTTGGACAGCTGCAGACCATACCTGGCACGGTGCACAGTTAACTGCCTCTGCCATGGACACACAGACTGTGCCTGCCAGGGGTTCCATGGGCACATCCAGGTACAGGCCTCGATGTGCTACTCTCCCCTGATGATGACATATGTCCACTAGAACCAGGTTCCTCCTGGAACTGGCCAGGGCCATGTGCACATGGCCTGCTGTGGTGTGGTGTGAACAGCGTCCCCCTACAATGCTAGGGCTGGTACTGCCACTACGGGAGCACCTTGGTGTCCTTGCATGTCATCAACCGCCAGCTGTTGGTTTTGCTGGCCTACGTCCATGCGGCCATTGCCCCACTCGCACCACATGTTCTAGCACGGACAATCCATGGTCGATGAAGCCCACCAGCTCTCCCAACTATCTATCCATGACCTCGGTATAATCACAGAGGGCACCTGCAAGTTCATAGAAGTTGTTGCTTACAGATGAGAGAGCAGCCCTCTACAGCCTCAGGCCCTGTCTGGTGTACAGTTCCATACATGCCTGCTCCCCGATGACAGTCTGAAACATGCGTATGGTGGCACCAGTTATGGCACTTCTGCCAGGGGCATGATGACTAGTGGCCCTCCCACGAGCATATCAGTACATCTGTCTATGCGGTGCCCTGCTGGACATCCAGCTATGCCTGCTGTGTCCAGACACAGCAAGCATAGATACCACACTCTTCTGTGCATTACCACAAACCGGGTGGGTCTATCCACACGATGGCCACATGTGTATAGGCATATATATGTGTGTGTGTGTGTGTGTGTGTGTGTGTGTGTGTGTGTGTGTGTGTGTGTGTGTGTGTGTGTGTGTATGTATCTTTGGAATGTTTATTGCTTCCACATTGTACATTCCCTATGGTAGCCAGACTGTACTGCATGATATGTTATTGATACTAGCCTGACATCATACAGGTGGGATGGATTACTGTTAACGTCTTGTGCCCATGTTGTGTCGGGTCCTGGGTATGGGAAACAGTTGGTATTGTATTGCAGGGCAGAGCTGTTTCACTGTGGGGGAGGGGGTGATATCAATACTTACAAGACGTATTTAGCTTGGGCCCCCTCGCCCCCATTAATGGTGCCTGTGGTCATATATGTATGTGTTATGTTTTCTTTTATATCTATAGATATATATCTGTATATACATACATACATATATATATATATATATATATATATATATATATACTTGCATATAAATATATATATATATATATATATATATATATATGAGTGTAGGGAAGGTCCATAGCTGTCCATTTCTTCTACAGCAACAGCTGTGCATATACACTGAATTTGGAGATAGATTTGGACACTCAAACCCCTGGGAGAGGGGTGAGGACAAAAATAATATGTTGTGAAGCCAATTAGACCAGATTACATGTGTCCAGTGGACATGTGTGTGAAATGGACTGCTATGTATGGGGTGAGATTTTTTGGGGGGAACAGATTGCCCTTTTTTTTTTCAGGTGAGAGTGGGATGTTGGGGAGGGATAGTAGGTATATTTGGGGAGGTAGGTTTGGTAGGATAACAGACAATAAACCATACAGGGGCGGTATATGACACATGTGGGGGTAAACACCTTGATGGGGAGTGATGTTTGGAAACTGGAAGCCCATGAGCCTCCTAGTGGAAAAACTGGGACTGAGGTCCCCACCCATGGGCAGTCACCACTGCACCTTCACAGCCTCAAAGCTGGAGGCTGAGTAGGAGGGCCAGACCAACCCTCTAGTTGTGACACATGGCCCTCAAGCTGGGATAGCAGATCTCCAAACTCCCTGTGGAGCTCACTACATACCACGTCCCGGACCTGGCACTGATGACCATGTCCTGTCCGCTCCTGCTCTCAGTGGGGGCAAGCCCCATCCCCTGAGGTGGTTCCACCCAAAGGGGGTGTAGGACCAGTGGATGAGGAGGTACCGAGGTGGGCCCCAGACATGCCCAGTGCCACGGCCAGCTGAGGTGGGACAAGTGGGTCCACTGGGACTGGCCTTCCCAAACATGCTATGGTGTTTCAATTTTACAACATATGTGGGTTAGTAATAGTCAACACATTCCAGGATTAGGTATAACATCATGCATAGATATTCCCATTAACCCAAAACATTAGATATGGAACAGTTGCATAGCAAATAGAACACGTGTATATGGAACCATAGTGGCCATTACAACAGCATGCAGGTACATTGATGGCAGCATGCCACCAATGTGGGAGTATTTCAACATGGCACAGGCACAGAAACAAATTTAAATATTTATCATACAATAGGAAATATGTTCCAACAGTAGATTTAATGGATCACATACCGACTGAGTTGTGTATTTAGTTTATTGTTGCAGATATGGTGGGGGGGGGATGTCAATTAACAACTAGCAGATTCCTGTAGTTCTCATTACTTTCCTAGTCAGTGCTGTGATCTGTACCTTACAAGTATTAGTACACTATCCTATGGCCTTAGTTTGGACAGTGGTATGGATGTAGACAACTATATATATAAATTGAGTTTTACCTGCAGTATACACCTCTTACCTGGTATACATGTGGAGGTATTGTTTGTTAACAATACCTAACTGCTTCTACACATATTCCCAGATTCCAGGTTGCTGTTATGCACATACCTGTCCATCTCTTATTGCACACACTCTGGGCATGTCTTGACCACATGCAGGTGAACCAGGACATATTTTAACTATTGCCCTCTTAAACCTTTGGTGAATTGTACAATGACAGGTTTATTTTCATTGACATTTTCCAAATATGTACAGGCCTTAAAGTCAGTTATATGACATGAAATGCTTCCTACATGTCAGAGATTAGCACACTGATATGCCAGGGGGACAAGGTAAAAGCCGGCAAATATTGGCCGATTAACTGGACATTCTGGACAGTTCTGTACATTTCTGGGGTATGATTCTGCATACAGCTTACTACCACTCACAGGATTTGAACCATGGCTGTGCCTGCAAAAAATAAAACAGTGTCCATCACAGTTGAGCGTGCTATATAGATATTGCTGTGTATCTCTTGTGTGATTTCTGTCTATAATTCTCCTGTGGTTTTACAATTTGACCTTGTAATTACAGCTCTCATACAGGATTTACTAGAAAGTTTTATTATGTAGCACAGTGTGGGTGACAGTGATGAGAGCATCTGCAACACTAACAATGCCATACAATACCAGAGTAAACAGTATCAGTACAGGATATCAATCTTTTATTTCTAGGCACAGTTTTCGTATCTGACAGACCTGTGGAGGCAATGTTTGTTAGCACTACCTGAATGTTGCCACACATATTACCAGATTCCACATTAGTATTATGCACATATGTCTCCCTCTGTTACTGCATGCACTCTGGTCACAGCTTAACAATATGGGGGTGGAGATGGGACATATTTGGCTTATTACTCTCATAATATTTTTGGGGAGTTGCTAGAGTGACAGGTTTGTTCTTATAGATGTCTGTCAATCAGTTGTATTTCTTATTTGCTGCCTAAATGTCTGGGATCATCCCACTGCTTTGCCAGGGGTACAGGCAGCAGATATGGGCCAATTTACTGGACATTCTGGACATATCTGTACAGTTGTGGGGTATGATTCTGCATATAGCCTACTACCACTCCCAGGATTCAAACCATGGCTGTGTGTGCTAAAAATACAACAGTTTACGTCTCAGTTGAGTGTGTTATTTGGATTATGTTGTCTGTCTTTTCACTGTTTTCTGTCTATGTCTCTCTCAGTTGCTCTGGATGACCTCTTGGGATTACAACAGTCATATACAGACATTCCTTCATATTTTATTTATGTAACACAATGTGGGTAACAGTGCTTAATGCAACAGCACTATTAGGAGATTGCAACTCTACATTACCATATAATACCAGAGTAAATACATGCAGTCCAGCAGTTAGACCTTTATTGTCAGGCTATTATGCTTTTATTTACGTACAACCTATATGAGACTTTTCCTGCCATATTCTCTGGTGTATGCAGTACATGCCTTAAACAATACAAGTTTTATACAGGCAATTAACTTACTACTACTTTTAGATTTATTTCCTATGACAGTACATGCAAGAGTATTACTACCCTGTCTCACATCGCAACCACTGCAATCTACAGGCATGAGCTACCTGGTTCGCAGTCTGCTCATCTGCAACTGTGAAAGACATAAGAGGAATATTTAGCCATATCTATCCATAATATACACGAGCTGGCAATTATTAAACAGGTAGTGGACTGATATTTACACACGGCTGGGACGTTCCCTGTCCTCCTAGCCTCTTGGATCCACTGATCCAAGAGAACCCCCTTTCTCCACTTCAGGTCAGCATAGTGATGCTTGACCTGCTCACCAGTTCAGGGTATGCCAGTGGCACTGGTGAGGTCATGGGCAAGATGGTCCCAGGCTTCCATTTTGTATTGGGAACCCTGGTACTGGCCCTGCAGCAGTGTCTGGTCATGGTCTTTCACAAGGAGTCCTGCCATGACTCTGGACTCCTGGATGCCCCAGCTCTGTGCCTGGAAGTGCACACCCTCTCCATTACCAGTCATAGTGCCTACAAGAGGAAACTGCAACAAGTTATGAGATGTATTCCCAAGGTGCATTTCCTGCACTTTGCAGGGATTGGATGGTTTTGAAAATGCTAAGCTATGGGCAAACCTGCTTGTCTAAGGTTGGCATTGCTTAAAGGGTATACCAATGGGCTGACTGAGTTAACTGGCCTACACGTTGCTTACACCTACTAAGATAGGCTGTGCAATGCTTAGCATATATTAATTTTTAATTTGCATACTATTTGCTGTTTGGCATTGATTTATTATTCATTACATGTTATATATGTGTTTGGAATCCATGATTCATGTCTATGTACACTGTATGGGGTCCTTGTGTTTATTAGGGGATTTTAACACTTTATTACAATGACACCTCACATCTGGCCTTAATGTAGTACTCCAGTTCACATATTTATGTTATGTAGTAGGTTATACAACATAAAACTGTACATAGATTCCTTTCACATGTTCAGTTTGATTTTCCTATATTGAGGATCTGTTTGGCGATACCTCAAGCTTATGTACTCCTGTGATGGCTTAGTGGTTAACTACTGTGACTATCGTGTATAGAGTCCTGAGTTCAAGATCTGCAAAGGCTGTTTATTTTGTTTCTGGCCAGAACAGTGACTGTTGCATATAGAGTGAGTAAGGCACTTTTAAGCAATTGTAAGCAGATTTGTGCAATGATGAGCAATGCTAACCTTCAGTTTAATATGCTTACAGAGTGTTAGCTTGAATATTGCTTAACCTGTGTGCACATTGCTTATCCCTGAGC